>NW_028181440.1:617500-625000 GCF_964211825.1 Aythya ferina
ATAACCCTAACCCCTAACCCTAACCCTAACCCTAACCCCTAACCCTAACCCTAACCCTCTAAACCTACCCCTAACCTATCCCTAACCATAACCCTCTAAGCCTAACCCTAACCCTCTAAGCCTAATAATAACCCCCAACCCCAACCCTCACCCGAAACCCTAACTCTAGCCCCAGCCCTAGCCCCTAACCCTAGTTCCCGAGAACTACATCTCCCGGTATGCTCTGGGCATTCAACATGGCCTCCCGGAAGTCCCGAATCCGAAAACTACATTTCCCGGTATACTCTGGGTACGCAACATGGCCTCCCGGAAGTCTGGAGTACAAGAACTACATCTCCCGGCATGCTCTGGGCACACAACATGGCCTCCCAGTGCCGGAAAACTACACCTACCAGCATTCCCCGCACAGCCAGCATGGCCAATCACAGGCCGAGTGCTCGAGAACTGCATTTACCAGCACTCACTGGAACCCTCACCGCCCTTACAAAAAAAGCCTCAAGCCCTAACATCCAAAAAACCTCGAAACCCCTACAGACCTAACCCAAACTATTTACCACACTAAACCCCTGAAGACCTATGCCTAAAACTCCCAACCCAAAATCTTCGGATGCTCAAAACCCAAACCCAACCCAAAACGTTAGGAATGCTCAAAGCCCTAGCCCAAAAACTTAGGGCGCTCCAAACCCTAACCCCAAAACATTAAGACGCAAAAAACCCTAACCGAAAAACTTAGGGTAATACACCATAAATGTTTGTTCATTGTCTTTTGTATTATAAAAACAAGGAGTTCTGTTTGAGGAGCGGGAGTTGCAAAAGCTCCCTGCTGAAGTAAGGAGCTGCATCATGCTTGCCTAGACACTATGAAAATTCTTTTGCTTAACGTAACAAAAAATAGACCCCCCCAACCCATTCTCCTTCTGCATCTCAGTTGCCTCTTTTGTTCAAAGACACTGTTGCAAAGCTCATGTAACCATCTCCTGATAAGTTGCTAAAGTAGTGTATCGACATACATGCCTTCCTGTCTAACGCTGGGCCAACATGACCAAATAATAAAAGAAGTTGAACCACAACGCCGAGGAAGACTTCGGCCTTCATCGTCACGACCACCAGAGGGACAGAGACGACCCCCTAGCAACAGTGCGCGCAGTTGCAGAATATACCAGGATGTGCTGCGTAATCCCGGAATTAGCAAAATATAAATAAAAAGGGACCTTGGCGGGGGTGAGGTGCGTGCCGTTGGCGGAGCTGAGACTCCCCGGCCGCCCAGTGCTGTTTTGCTTGATGTTTGCTCACTCAATAAATTCCTTTCTATGATTAATACAATGCTCTCTGAAAATTAATTAAGGGGGCAACTTATAACACTTTGGACGCTCAAAACCCTATCCCGAAAACATTAGGATGCTCCAAACTCTATCCAGAAAACTTAGGACTCTCCAAACCCTATTCCAAAAACTTAGGACTCTCCAAACCCTTTCCCGAAAACTTAGGACGCTCAAAACCCTATCCTGGAAACATAAAGATGCTCAAAACCCTTTCCCGAAAACTTAGGATGCTCCAAACCCTATCCTGGAAACATTAAGATGCTCAAAACCCTAACCCAACTACTTAGGATGCTTGAAAGCCTATCCCAAAAAATTAGGGCACACAAAAGCCTAACCCCCAAAATTAAGATGCTCAAAATCCAAACCCCCAAAATTAGGATACTCAAAACCCTGGACCTGGAGAACCTAACCTGAAAAAAAAAAAAAAAAAAAAGATCTTAAAACCCTAACCGTAAATAACTGACCAAAAATAAAACCTTAAGACTCTAACCCTAAAAAACATATCAACACTACAACCCAAAAAACTCTAATACCCTAACACGCTAACCCTGAAACCCTTAAAACCCTAACCCCCAAATCCTTAAAACCCTAACCGTTAAAACTCCAACCCTAAAAACCTTAAAATCCTAAACATAAACCCTGAAACCCCTTACCCTGAAACCCAACCCTAGTGCCCAATCCCTGAAACCTTAAAACCCTGAATCAATCTGTAGCAAATAGCATAGGCTGAGTCGAGGATCTCAGTACAGTAGCATTATTATTCAAGATTACAATGGCGGGTGTCCCACAAGCAGGAGGGTGCCTACTAATTCCATACACAGTTTATACACTTTTTTTTTCTGCCGAGGACCGGGACCCTCCCCTGTTTCCCCTTTAACTGTGCTATTCAAGGTTCATAATCTAGCTGGTGCTTCACAGAAAATACACAGCTGCTGGCCTGTTACAAGTCACATTTCTTTTGAGGTTTTTACTCTTTGAGGTGGTAATGTTTCTTACGCCGTGATTTCTACCTAATTGCTGTAAGGATTCTGGTTGTCTGCGTTTTACAAGGTTGTCTGTTATAATAAATAAAAGTCCCAAATAGGATTACAATCAAAGTTTACAATTCACTGAATGAATAGAGGTAAGCAAACAGTGCTGGGTACGCTGGGAGTCTCTGCTCCACCAAGACGCGCACCAGTTATACACCAGTTACCTCCCTTAAGGGATATAGAGAAGCCCTCTCAGATACGTCCGTCCTACTTCTCCTGCATGCGGCCGGAGGTCGGTCTAATTCTGGTGCTGTTGGTGGTGGAAGCTGGGGCAACGGTGGTACTGGTGGCGATACCACAGCCACCGGAGGGGGAGCCGCCGGGAGTGGATTGTTAGGATATGGAGGTGGTAGCTTATCCAACGGCTCACGTTTATCTTCTTTTTCTTTTTCATGTTCTTCTTGTTCTTCAAATTTCTTACCTGCTTTTAGTGTAAATATTGAGGCTAGAAAAGGACGTGAAGTCCTCCTGATCCATAATCCTGCATAATCACTTTCTTCCTGGCTAAAAGGTTCCTTTGAATTAACATGGATATTTAAGGCCTGGCAAATCCAGTCTTTGAAGGATCCAAAAACAGGCCAAAAGACATGTAGTCTTAAAGGCTCCTTTGGCCATTCTGTCACACAATACTGGACCATTTTTAATTTACTTTTTCCTTTTCTGGGGTCCCTATCATTCCAATTTCGAATCGTTATTCCTAATGGACTTTCTGGTGGTATGACTGGTAATTTGCTCCCTTTCTTCCGGTCTCTGGTCTTCGATTTTGTCTGACCCATCTAGGAATTTTACTCTGGCAATTCCCACAGCCCTTGGTTACCTTAGTAAGAGTGTCTTGCAGGGGGTCGAGGACCTATCACACACCCACAAATCCTATAGGAATCCCTTCGGTCCTTCACCGGCCAAGTCCCTCGCGGGAGATTGGAACCGCGGTTAGAAGACTTCCACAATCGCTTCGGAACTAAGTTCCATCTCAGTCACACTCTTACACACACAGGCAACCGAACCCCACCCAACCGAACGGTATACGCTTTAAATGCTTACGACTCCGTCATCTTCGTTCGGATCTTCACACACACAGTTACGGGCAAAATATAGTGCTGCAGCTGGCAAGGGAGCTGAAAAAAAGAATCAGAAACTTTGCTTACCTTTATTCAGGTTCAAGATGCCATTAGTTCCGACCTGACTCAAACAGCAGCCACCAAATGGTGGGGGTGCCTCTCCTAGATCAAACCAGAAATCAGGAACCAAAGCCCTCCCGGACGAGCGCCCGCTTGTAATAAATGACTGGGTCCCAAATAGGATTGCAATTGAAATTTACAATTTATTAATTGAATAGAGGTAAGCAAGCAGCGCTGGGTGCGCCAGGAGTCTCTGCTCCACCAAGACGCACACAAGTTACATCAGGCGGCTGGTTTTTATGCTGCTAGGCTAATACATATTCATTACTACTTCTACAAAAGGCAGGGTTATTCTAATTAGTTCCCAGAATCCAAACCCTCCCACTGGTGCAGGCGTTATCAGTCTCCGGTGGTCCCTCTGGGGGCCGCTCGTACTGAAGGCTCGTAGTCTTCCTCCCAGGCTTTTCTCTTGTCCTTCTCCTTTGTCCATCTTGGCTGGATGGCAGACACTTGCATAGTGTCCCATGCAACAGTTGTAATAGTTAGCAGTTATTCTGAAACCCCTTTGTTCTCTTATCCCCTATTGACCCGAATTGCTGGACCATTCCTTTGCAAGATACAAGAACTATATACATTAACCACTCTGGTTTTCTCAGACTTTTCATCATATCATGCGGCCCTAGCATTGTTCCATATTGACACGAATCAGATGAACTCATTTCACACTGTTAAGCTGTCTTATCACTGCAAGCGTACCTCAATACCACCTTCCTTCCCTCTACAGGATGTAACTGCGCAAAAACAACATTTTTATTCCCACAACCTTGATCCCCTTACCCTGAAGTCCTTATTCCCCTTAAACCTAACAACTCTAACCACAACCCTAACCCTTATTATCAACCCCCTAACGCTAATGACACTGACCTTAATCCAAACCCCAACCTGCCCCTAACCCCAGACAACCAACAACGAAACACACACACACAAAGATGGAAACTACAAAAAAGGCAAAACCCTGGATACAGGCCCCAAATCACAAATACGCAACCAAAATGCTACAGAAAAGCCCCAGATGCAGGCCCCAAATGCTACTGCTAGGCCTCAAAAGCTCAAGATGCATCCCAAAGCAAAAATGCAGACCCCAAACGTTACAGAAAAGCCCCCAAACCCAGGCTGCACAAGTCTACAAGCAGGCCCCAAACTGCCAACAGAAGCAGGCACCAACCACACCCAGATGCAGACCCCAACTGCCCACAAGCAGCTCCTACCCCACCACCCCCTCCCAAGAACTGGACTCCACCCAGACACTGGCCCAAGACCCGGGCCCGACCCCCGCCATCCCCCCTACCCTCCCCCCGACACAGGTGTACAAGCAGCTCACAACCCGCCCCTTCAGAGACCGGTCCCACTCCCCCCACCCCCCCCAAGACATGGGATGCGGAGGTGTACAACCAACTCCCAACTCCCTCCCCCTCAAAGGGAGGCCCCAAAGACCCCCAAATGGAGGCTCCTAGAGTGAACAAGCACCTCCCAACTCCCCCAGGCACAGGCCCACCCCCCCCCCCCAAACACAGGCCACAAAGGTGTATAAACAGCCCAGACCCCCCTCCAAGACCATGGCCCCTATAGTGTACAAGCAGCTCCCAACCACCCACAGATGCAGACCCCAACCCTTCTCAAAAGGGAGGAACCTAGAATGCATGAGCAGCCTCCCAACCCCCCTAAACATAGGTCCAAAAGTGCACAAGCAGCTCCCAACCCCCCTCAAATACAGACCCCAAAAGTGTACAAGTAGCTCCCCCCCTGAGACAGGACCCAAAGGTGTACAACCAGTTCCCAACACCCCTGAGACACAGGCCCCAACCCCCCCCCCAGACACAGCGACCCAAATTCTACAAGCAGCTCCCAACCCCTGCCAGGCAGGCCCTATACAAGCAGCTCCCAACCTTCCCCCCCCCCCGAGGGAGGCCTCCAAGCCCCCCTAAACACAGGCCCCTACAGTGTACAGGCAGCTCCCAGCCACCCCCAGATGCTGGCCCCAAAGTTGTACAAACAGCTCCCAGCCACCCTGCAGAAACAGATTCCTACATTGTACAAGCAGTTCCCAGACCGCTAGACACAGGCCCTGACCCCCCACACATGCAGGCCCCAAAGGTGTACAAGCAGCTCCCACCCCTCCCCCAGACGCAGGTCCCAAGCCCCCCCCCCAAACACAGGCCCCTACAACCAGCACCCAACCCCCTACCCCCGATGCCAGGCCCAAAGGTGTAGAAGCAGCTCCAAACCTCCTCCCTCAACCCAGGCTCCAACAGTGTACAAGCACCTCCCAACCAACCCTCCCGTCCCTCCCCCACCCCCCCGACACAGGCTCCAAAGGAATACAAAGAGCTCCCACCCCTCCCCCAGATGCAGGTCTCAACCCCCTCCCGCCCCCAGAAGCAGGCCCCAAAGGTGTAGAGTCAGCTCCCAACCCCCTCAATGCTGGCCCCTAGGGTCTACAAGCAGCTCCCCCCTTGCCCCCAGATACCGGCCCCCAGACACAGACCCCAAAAGCCTAATCACAGGCCCTGAACTCTAGAGGCAGGCTCCAAAACCCAGGACAAAGCCCCAGTGGTTCGAGACAGGGCCCAAATCCCAGACACAGGCCCCAAACGCTAAACATATGCCAAAAAAAGTATTAGTGCTGGTGCCAAATGTTACAGACAGGCCCAAAAGCCCGAGATGCTCAAGGCTGAGACGTAACTTGGCTTTCTGAATTACTGGAAAGCAGCTTTCATTCTCAGATAATTGTGTGCAGGCTAGATAGGATGGGGCTTCAGGCACCTCTTCACCTGAGGAAACACACTGCCATCAGGCACCGCTGTGCCAGACAAGCTTGTTCTGCTAGAACACCCTACTCAGATGCACTGTGGCGTTCAAGTGAACTGCTTTCATGCAAATATAACGACTGATGTTACAACCCACCTTGCCTGTGGCACCTGATGAACAGAAGAGTAAGCCACCGCAGCGCTTCAAAACCATCCCTGCACGTGCCGCTCCTTGTCGCTCTCTGGCCTTATCTCATATCCTTATCCACTTCTGTGGAGAGCCTGCCACGGCACCTGCAAAGCAAGACGGACACCTTTCATAGTCACCTTGTGCTACTTGGTCGTTCTGCTCCAACCCAGCTCATGACCAGCCCCTCTTCTTACACAGCTCTTCAGAGTGCAGTTTGCTCCTTTGAGCCTGTGCGAGACACCTGTGAAAGAAAAAGAAACGCATAGGCCGATGCAGCATCCAAAGACACAGCACAACTAGGTAAGTTACTCTCATCTGCTCCCTTACCTCTGCCGCTTACCAGCCCCCGAGGCAGATGCTTCAATCTACCCTCTTCAAACAGCTACAACACCTCTAAAAGACAAAGAGGGCATGCTTAGAGGAACAGTGAGACAGACCTACAACACAACAACTGCTACATCTGTGGTAAATAGTTTGGGTTAGGTCTGTAGGGGTTTCGAGGTTTTTTGGATGTTAGGGCTTGAGGCTTTTTTTGTAAGGGCGGTGAGGGTTCCAGTGAGTGCTGGTAAATGCAGTTCTCGAGCACTCGGCCTGTGATTGGCCATGCTGGCTGTGCGGGGAATGCTGGTAGGTGTAGTTTTCCGGCACTGGGAGACCATGTTGTGTGCCCAGAGCATGCCGGGAGATGTAGTTCTTGTACTCCAGACTTCCGGGAGGCCATGTTGCGTACCCAGAGTATACCGGGAAATGTAGTTTTCGGATTCGGGACTTCCGGGAGGCCATGTTGAATGCCCAGAGCATACCGGGAGATGTAGTTCTCGGGAACTAGGGTTAGGGGCTAGGGCTGGGGCTAGAGTTAGGGTTTCGGGTGAGGGTTGGGGTTGGGGGTTATTGATAGGCTTAGAGGGTTAGGGTTAGGCTTAGAGGGTTAGGGTTAGGGATAGGTTAGGGGTAGGTTTAGAGGGTTAGGATAAGGGTTAGGGGTTAGGGGTTAGGGGTTAGGGGTTGGGGTTGTGGTTAGGGTTAGGGTAA
>NW_028181440.1:630000-744031 GCF_964211825.1 Aythya ferina
GAGTTAGGGTTAGGGGTTAGGCTTATAGTTAGGGTTACGGTTAGGGTTAGGGTTAGGGTTGGGTTATGTTCAGGGTTAGGGTTAGGTTCGGGTTAGGGTTAGGGTTAGGGTTAGGTTAGGATTAGGGTTCGTATTCTGGTTAGGGTTAGGGATAGGTTTAGGGTTAGGGTTATATTTTAGGGTTAGGTTAGGGTTAAAGTTAGAGTTAGGTTTAGTGTTAGGGATAGGGTTAGGTTTAGTGTTAGGGTTAGTGTTATGTTAGGGTTAGGGTTAGGGTTCTGGCAGGGTTAGGGTTAGGGTTAGGGTTAGGTTAGGGTTAGGGTTAGCTTTAGTGTTAGGGTTAGGATTAGGGTTAGGGTTAGGTTATGTTTAGGGATAGGTTTAGGTTAGCGTTAGAGTTAGGGTTAGGGTTAGGGTTAGGATTAGGGTTAGGGTTAGGGTTAGGGATAGATTTATGTTAGGGTTAGGTTAGGGTTAGGGTTATGATTAGGGTTCTGTTAGGGTTAGGGTTAGGGTTAGGGTTAGGGCTAGGGTTACGGTTAGGTTTAGGGTTAGGGTTAGGTTAGGGTTAGGGTTAGGTTTAGGGTTTGGGTTAGGGTTAGGGTTAGGTTAGGGTTAAAGTTAGGGTTACGCGTAGGGTTAGGGTTAGGGTTGGGTTATGTTTAGGGTTAGGGTTAGGTTAGGGTTAGCGTTAGGGTTAGGGTTATCGTAATGTTTTAGGATTAGGGTTAGGGTTAGCTTTAGGGTTAGGGTTAGGGTTAGGTTTGGGGTTAGGGTTAGGTTTAGGTTTAGGGTTAGGGTGAAGGTTTTGTTAGGGTTTGGGTTAGGTTTAGGCTTATGGTTCCGTTAGGGTTAGGGTTAGGGTTAGGGTTAGGGTTCGGTTTTGGTTACGGTTAGGGTTAGGGTTCGGTTTTGGTTAGGGTTGGGGTTTTGGGTTGGGGTTAGGGTTTGGGTTAGGATTCTGTTAGGGATAGGCTTAGGGTTAGTGTTACGGTTAGGGTTAGGGTTTTGTTAGCATTAGGATTAGGGTTCCGTTACGGTTAGGGTTAGGGTTAGGGTTAGGTTTCGGTTTAGGCTTAGCGTTAGGTGTAGGGTTAGGGTTAGGGTTAGGTTAGGGTTAGGGTTAGTGTTAGGGTTAGGGTTAGGGTTAGGTTTAGGGTTACAGTTAGAGTTAGGTTTTGGGTTAGGGTTAGTATTACAGTTAGGGTTAGGGTTAGTTTTAGGGTTACGGTTAGGGTTAGGGTTAGGTTTACGGTTAGGGTTAGGGTTAGAGTTAGGGTTAGGGTTTGTTTAGGGTTAAGGTTAGGGTTAGGGTTAGGGTTAGGTTTGGGATTAGGGTTAGCGTTATGGTTAGGGTTAGGGTTAGGGTTAGGATTATGGTTAGCGTTATTGTTAGAGTTAGGGGTAGGGTTAGGCTTAGGGTTCTGTTAGGGTTAGGGTTACGGTTAGGGTTAGGGTTTATATTTGGTTAGGTTTAGGGTTATGCTTAGGGTTATGGTTATTGTTAGTGTTTGGGTTCCTGTTAGGGTTCTGGTTAGTGTTAGGGTTAGTGTTATGTTAGGGTTAGGGATAGGGTTGGTTTTAGGTTTAGAGTGTTAGGGTTAGATTTGCTATCAGCCGTTAGGATTAGGTTTAGGTTTAGGGTTAGGTTTAGGGTTAGGGTTAGGGTTTGAGCGTTAGGTTTAAATCCGTGGGCAGCCTTTAGGGTTAGGGTTAGGGTTAGGGTTGGGTTAGTGTTAGGTTTAGGTTAGGGTTAGGTTTAGTTTCTGACTACAGTAACTAGACCATCCAATAAAAATCATCCTTATTGTCTTTAGCAAAGCAATGGCTTCTATATCATCAATTAATTGTACATGCACTTGGAAAAAGCCAAGGCAATACCTCACTTGCTTGGAGCTGTATCCAAATGCAGTTATGTATACAATCTGTAGCAGCAGCTATTATTAGAGAGGGTGAAGGAGGAACTTTGCCCACTGAAATTCAAAAATTTATTTGGGATAATGCTTCAGAATTTGGAAAAGTTTTTCAAGCATGGTGGCAATTAGTCAACTTTACCCTTTATGCAGAAAATGATCAAATTGTTTCCTTTATACTTACTATAAGTAATGCCACCATATACAATGTATAGCCAATCATTGCATTAGGACTCAATCATAATGGAACTATACTTTATCCTAAAGGGCATAAAGTATGGGCCCATCAAAAGGGAGGAAAGTGACAAACAATTGATGTAAATGCATGCATTGTGCATGAACAAAAAGGTTTCATCTGTGAAAGTAACACGCTGGAATCTCAATACATTTGTCTTTACACTGAGCAAAATATTTGCCACTTTGAGATACATCCTAATGAAACCCTTGAAACTGTACTTGTATATATTGGGAAAGGTTGTGTTTGCATGAGAAGTCATTGTGATTCTATAGTCGTAGATAATGCTGTGGTAGATACCAGTAATCACTCTAATGTTTGTGTTTGCAATTTTACCAAAATCTCAACCATATCACACTATCAGGTAGACCTGTGCAACAGGTATAAGGCCCTGGAGACCGAAAGGCAATCGATGGATGGAAAAGGCTATAATCCCTCTCCAGCAGAGATATTGGCAGGGTTGGAAAAGCCAACCCCCCCCGTATAGTGACCACAGGCAGCAGGAAGAAAAGGTGAGTTTTAGTTGTGGGTGATTTATCAGTCAGCGGAACAGAGGGTCCAATATGTAGAAGGGACCATCCTCTAAGGGACATCTGCTGCCTTCCTGGGGCCTGGGTTAGGACATCACAAGGAGGCTTCCCAGCTTGGTTCAAACGTCAGACTATTACCGATTGCTCGTCCTATATCTGGGAGGAGAAGGAGTGGCAATGCATAGCCTGCGAGCAATCAAAAGGGACTTCAAAGATTTGTCAATTTCTCAAAACTCAACGAAACGCAACGGAAACCCCAAAACACCTCAAAACAACCCCAAAAGCGAACCGAATCAGAAGAAAAAACGTGATTTAACCTCCAAAAAACCCTTAAACCTACCTGATGTTCTCCTAAATGTACAATCCACTCCCAACCACCAGAAAAACCAATGGAAACCTAACAAAACCCAACGGAGACCCCAAAACACGTCAAAAACACCCCAAACAAGTCCGGGATAATGCCCAAAAACAGAAGAAAACCCAAAAATACCATAGATCCACCCCCAAAACACACTAAACCTACATGATATTCTCCAAAACCCGCAATTTAAACTTTTCCACCATGATGACCTCGGAAAACCCAACGAAACCCAACGGAGACCCCAAAACACGTCAAAATCACCCCAAACAAAAACGGGATCACCCCCAAAACTGGAAGAAAATTCAAAAAAAGCACGGATCCAATCCCCAAACCACCCTAAACCTACCTGATGTTCTCCAAATCCCAAACTCCACTCCCAACCACCATAAAACCCATTAGGAACTCAACGAAACACAACGGAAACCCCAAAACACGTCAAAAACACCCCAAAAGCAAACCGAATCAGAAGAAAAAACGTGATTTAACCCCCCAAAAACCTTAAACCTACCTGATGTTCTCCAAAACCCACAATCCACTCCTATTTAACATAATAACCAACAAGAACCCAACAAAACCCAATGGAGACCTCAAAACACAACAAGAACACCACCCAAAAAAACGGGACTACCCCAAAACCAAAAGAAAACCCTAAAAAACAGAAGAAATCCCACAAAACCATAGATTCACCCCCTAAAAAAAACCTTAAACACACCTATGTTCTCCAAAACCCACAATTTACCATTTTCCACCATGATGAGCAACAAGAAACCAACTAAAACCCACCGGAGACACCAAAACACATCAAAAACACCCCAAAAAAGAACAGGATCACCCCAAAAAAACCAGAAAACCCCAAACACCATAGATGCAGTCCAAAACCACCCTAAACCTACTCGATGTTCTCCAAAACCCACAATTTAAACTTTTCCACCATGATGACCACGGAAAACACAACGAAACCCAACGGAGACCCCAAAACACGTCAAAAACACCCCAAACAAGAAAGGCATCACCCCCAAACTTGGAAGAAAATCCCCAAAAACCATGGATCCAACCCAAAACCACCCTAAACCTACCTGATGTTCTCCAAATCCCAAAGTCAACTCCCAACCACCATAAAACCCATTAGGAACTCAATGAAACGCAACGGAAACCCCAAAACACCTCAAAAACACCCCAAAAGCAAACCGGATCATAAGAAAAAACGTCATTTAACCCCCCGAAAAACACTTAAACCTACCTGATGTTCTCCTAAATGTACAATCCACTCCCAACCACCAGAAAACCCAATGGAAACCCAACAAAACCCAACGGAGACCCCAAAACACGTCAAAAACACCCGAAAACAGAACAGGACCAATCAAGAAACAGAAGAAAACCCTAAAAAACTAAGGAAATCCCTCAAAACCATAGATTCACCGCTCAAAAAAACAAACTCACCTGTGTTATCTAAAAGCTACAATTTACCATTTTTTACCATGATGACCACGGAAAACCCAACAAAACCCAACGGAGACACCAAAACACATCAAGAACACCCCAAAAAAGATCTGCATCACCCCAAAACGGGAAGAAAATCCCCCAAAACCAGAGATCCACCCCAAAGCCACCCTAAACCTACCCGATGTTCTCTAAAACCTACAATTTACCCTTTTCCACCATGATGACCACGGAAAACCCAACGAAACCCAACGGAGACCACAAAACACGTCAAAAACACCCCAAAAAAGAACAGGATCACACCCCAAAAAAACAGAAGAAAACCCCAAATACCATGAATCCACACCAAAATTCCCCCTAAACCTACCTGAAGTTCTCCAAAACCTGCAATTTACAATTTTCTACAACCATGACCACGGAAAACCCAACAAAACCCAACGGAGACCCCAAAACACGTCAAAAAAAACCCAAAAGAAAACGGGATCACCCCCAAAACTGGACGAAAATCGCCAAAAAGCACGGATCCAATCCCAAAACCACCCTAAACCTACCTGATGTTCTCCAAATCCCAAAGTCAACTCCCAACCACCATAAAACCCATTAGGAACTCAACGAAATGAAACAAAAAACCTAAAACACGGCAAAAAAAAAAAAAAACAAAAAAGCGAACCGAATCAGAAGAAAAAACGTTGTTTAACCCCCCAAAAACCGTTATACCTACCTGATGTTCTCCTAAAGTTACAATTCACTCCCAGCCACAAGAAGAACCAAACGAAAACCCAACAAAACCCAACGGAGACCCCAAAACACGTCAAAAACACCCCAAACAAGAACGGGATAAAACTTACAAAATGAAAGAAAACCCAAAAGCCATAGATCCAACCCCCAAACACCCTAAACCTACATGATATACTCCAAAACCCACAATTTACCATTTTCCACCATGATAACCAACTAAAACCCAACTAAAACACAACGGAGACCCCAAAACACGTCAAAAACACCCCCCCAAAAAAATGCATCACCCCAAAAACCAGAAATAAACCCCAAATACCATGAATACACCCCGAAAGTCCACCTAAAACTAACTGAAGTTCTCCAAAATCCACAATTTAAACTTTTCCACCATGATGACCACGGAAAACCCAACGAAACCTAAAAGAGACCCCAAAACACGTCAAAAACACCGCAAAGAAGAACTGCATCACCCCAACATTGGAAGAAAACCCCAAATACCATGAATCCACCCCAAAAGTACCCCTTAACATACCTGATGTTCTCCAAAACCCACAATTTACACTTTTCCATCATGATAACCACAGAAAACCAAAGAAACCCAACAGAGACGCCAAAACACATCAAAAAAAACCCAAAACAGAAAACGATCACCCCCCAAAAAACAGAAGAAAACCCCAAATACCAGGAATCCACCCCAAAAGTCCCCATAAACCTACCTGATGTTCTCCAAAACCCGCAATTTTCACTTTTCCACCACCATGACCACGGAAAACCCAACGAAACCCAACGGAGACCCCAAAACACGTCAAAAACACCCCAAAGAAGAACAGCATCACCCCCAAAACTGAAAGAAAGTCCCCAAAAAGCACGGATCCAATCCCCAAACCACCCTAAACCTACCTGATGTTCTCCAAAACCAACAATATAAACTTTTCCACCATAATGACCACGGAAAACACAACGAAACCCAACGCAGACCTCAAAACACGTCAAAAACACCCCAAAAAACAACTGGATCAGAAGAAAAAAATAAAACAAAAACCATGAATTTCCCCCCAAAACCACCCTAAACTCACCTGATCTTCTCCAAATCGACATTTCACTCCCATTCACCATAATGACAAACAAGAACCCAACGAAAACCAATGAAGAACCCAAAACATCTCAAAACCACAGTACAATCAAAACAAATGCAACAGAGAACCCAAAACACATTAGAAACACCCCAGAAAAGATCGGGACCACCCCAAAAACAGAAGAAAACCCTAAAAAACAGAAGAAATCCCCCAAAACCATAGATCCACCCCAAAGCCACCCTAAACCTACCTGATGTTCTCCAAAAACAACAATTTAAACTTTTCCACCATAATGACCACGGAAAACCCAACGAAACTCAACGGAGACCCCAAAACGCGTCAAAAACACGCCAAAAAAGAACTGGATAAGAAGAAAAAAACCCAAAGCTATGAATTTTCCCCCCAAACCACCCTAAACTCACCTGATCTTCTACAAATCCCACATTTCACTCCCATTCAACATCATGACCAACAAGAACCCAACGAAATCCAACGAAGACCCCAAAACACCTCAAAACAACCCCAAAATCAACCCAGATCCTAAAAAAAAAACAACAAAATGCCATGATTTCACCCCCAAAAAACCATAAACCTACCTGATCTTCTCCAAAACCCACAATCCACTCCTATTTAACATAATGACCAACAAGAACAAACAAAACGCAACGGAGAAACCAAAACACGTCAAAAACACCCAGAAAAGATCGGGACCACCCCAAAACCAGAAGAAAACCCTAAAAAAAACAGAAGAAATCCCCCAAAACCATAGATTCACCCCCCAAAAAACCTTAAACTCACCTGATGTTCTACAAAACCCACAATTTAATATTTTCCACCATGATGACCACGAAAAACCCAACGAAGCCCAAGGGAGACCACAAAACACGTCAAAAACACCCCAAACAAGTCCGGGATAATGCCCAAAAACCGAAGAAAACCCAAAAATACCATAGATCCACCCCCAAAACACACTAAACCTACATGATATTCTCCAAAACCCGCAATTTAAACTTTTCCACCATGATGACCTCGGAAAACCCAACGAAACCCAACGGAGACCCCAAAACACGTCAAAATCACCCCAAACAAAAACGGGATCACCCCCAAAACTGGAAGAAAATTCAAAAAAAGCACGGATCCAATCCCCAAACCACCCTAAACCTACCTGATGTTCTCCAAATCCCAAACTCCACTCCCAACCACCATAAAACCCATTAGGAACTCAACGAAACACAACGGAAACCCCAAAACACGTCAAAAACACCCCAAAAGCAAACCGAATCAGAAGAAAAAACGTGATTTAACCCCCCAAAAACCTTAAACCTACCTGATGTTCTCCAAAACCCACAATCCACTCCTATTTAACATAATAACCAACAAGAACCCAACAAAACCCAATGGAGACCTCAAAACACAACAAGAACACCACCCAAAAAAACGGGACTACCCCAAAACCAAAAGAAAACCCTAAAAAACAGAAGAAATCCCACAAAACCATAGATTCACCCCCTAAAAAAAACCTTAAACACACCTATGTTCTCCAAAACCCACAATTTACCATTTTCCACCATGATGAGCAACAAGAAACCAACTAAAACCCACCGGAGACACCAAAACACATCAAAAACACCCCAAAAAAGAACAGGATCACCCCAAAAAAAACAGAAAACCCCAAACACCATAGATGCAGTCCAAAACCACCCTAAACCTACTCGATGTTCTCCAAAACCCACAATTTAAACTTTTCCACCATGATGACCACGGAAAACACAACGAAACCCAACGGAGACCCCAAAACACGTCAAAAACACCCCAAACAAGAAAGGCATCACCCCCAAACTTGGAAGAAAATCCCCAAAAACCATGGATCCAACCCAAAACCACCCTAAACCTACCTGATGTTCTCCAAATCCCAAAGTCAACTCCCAACCACCATAAAACCCATTAGGAACTCAATGAAACGCAACGGAAACCCCAAAACACCTCAAAAACACCCCAAAAGCAAACCGGATCATAAGAAAAAACGTCATTTAACCCCCCGAAAAACACTTAAACCTACCTGATGTTCTCCTAAATGTACAATCCACTCCCAACCACCAGAAAACCCAATGGAAACCCAACAAAACCCAACGGAGACCCCAAAACACGTCAAAAACACCCGAAAACAGAACAGGACCAATCAAGAAACAGAAGAAAACCCTAAAAAACTAAGGAAATCCCTCAAAACCATAGATTCACCGCTCAAAAAAACAAACTCACCTGTGTTATCTAAAAGCTACAATTTACCATTTTTTACCATGATGACCACGGAAAACCCAACAAAACCCAACGGAGACACCAAAACACATCAAGAACACCCCAAAAAAGATCTGCATCACCCCAAAACGGGAAGAAAATCCCCCAAAACCAGAGATCCACCCCAAAGCCACCCTAAACCTACCCGATGTTCTCTAAAACCTACAATTTACCCTTTTCCACCATGATGACCACGGAAAACCCAACGAAACCCAACGGAGACCACAAAACACGTCAAAAACACCCCAAAAAAGAACAGGATCACACCCCAAAAAAACAGAAGAAAACCCCAAATACCATGAATCCACACCAAAATTCCCCCTAAACCTACCTGAAGTTCTCCAAAACCTGCAATTTACAATTTTCTACAACCATGACCACGGAAAACCCAACAAAACCCAACGGAGACCCCAAAACACGTCAAAAAAAACCCCAAAAGAAAACGGGATCACCCCCAAAACTGGACGAAAATCGCCAAAAAGCACGGATCCAATCCCAAAACCACCCTAAACCTACCTGATGTTCTCCAAATCCCAAAGTCAACTCCCAACCACCATAAAACCCATTAGGAACTCAACGAAATGAAACAAAAAACCTAAAACACGGCAAAAAAAAAAAAAAAACAAAAAAGCGAACCGAATCAGAAGAAAAAACGTTGTTTAACCCCCCAAAAACCGTTATACCTACCTGATGTTCTCCTAAAGTTACAATTCACTCCCAGCCACAAGAAGAACCAAACGAAAACCCAACAAAACCCAACGGAGACCCCAAAACACGTCAAAAACACCCCAAACAAGAACGGGATAAAACTTACAAAATGAAAGAAAACCCAAAAGCCATAGATCCAACCCCCAAACACCCTAAACCTACATGATATACTCCAAAACCCACAATTTACCATTTTCCACCATGATAACCAACTAAAACCCAACTAAAACACAACGGAGAACCCAAAACACGTCAAAAACACCCCCCCAAAAAAATGCATCACCCCAAAAAAAGAGAAATAAACCCCAAATACCATGAATACACCCCGAAAGTCCACCTAAAACTAACTGAAGTTCTCCAAAATCCACAATTTAAACTTTTCCACCATGATGACCACGGAAAACCCAACGAAACCTAAAAGAGACCCCAAAACACGTCAAAAACACCCCAAAGAAGAACTGCATCACCCCAACATTGGAAGAAAACCCCAAATACCATGAATCCACCCCAAAAGTCCCCCTTAACATACCTGATGTTCTCCAAAACCCACAATTTACACTTTTCCATCATGATAACCACAGAAAACCAAAGAAACCCAACAGAGACGCCAAAACACATCAAAAAAAACCCAAAACAGAAAACGATCACCCCCCAAAAAACAGAAGAAAACCCCAAATACCAGGAATCCACCCCAAAAGTCCCCATAAACCTACCTGATGTTCTCCAAAACCCGCAATTTTCACTTTTCCACCACCATGACCACGGAAAACCCAACGAAACCCAACGGAGACCCCAAAACACGTCAAAAACACCCCAAAGAAGAACAGCATCACCCCCAAAACTGAAAGAAAGTCCCCAAAAAGCACGGATCCAATCCCCAAACCACCCTAAACCTACCTGATGTTCTCCAAAACCAACAATATAAACTTTTCCACCATAATGACCACGGAAAACACAACGAAACCCAACGCAGACCTCAAAACACGTCAAAAACACCCCAAAAAACAACTGGATCAGAAGAAAAAAATAAAACAAAAACCATGAATTTCCCCCCAAAACCACCCTAAACTCACCTGATCTTCTCCAAATCGACATTTCACTCCCATTCACCATAATGACAAACAAGAACCCAACGAAAACCAATGAAGAACCCAAAACATCTCAAAACCACAGTACAATCAAAACAAATGCAACAGAGAACCCAAAACACATTAGAAACACCCCAGAAAAGATCGGGACCACCCCAAAAACAGAAGAAAACCCTAAAAAACAGAAGAAATCCCCCAAAACCATAGATCCACCCCAAAGCCACCCTAAACCTACCTGATGTTCTCCAAAAACAACAATTTAAACTTTTCCACCATAATGACCACGGAAAACCCAACGAAACCCAACGGAGACCCCAAAACGCGTCAAAAACACGACAAAAAAGAACTGGATAAGAAGAAAAAAACCCAAAGCTATGAATTTTCCCCCCAAACCACCCTAAACTCACCTGATCTTCTCCAAAACCAAAAATGCACTTCCATTTACCTTAACGACAGACGAGAACCTAACGAAACCCAAGGGAGACCCAAAAACAAGTCAAAAACAACCCAAACAAGAACAGGATCACCCCCCAAAACGAAAGAAAACCCCAAAAAGCACGGATCCAATCCCCAAACCACCCTAAACCTACCTGATGTTCTCCAAATCCCAAAGTCCACTCCCAACCACCATAAAACCCATTAGGAACTCAACGAAACGAAAGGGAAACCCCAAAACACCACAAAAACACCCCAAAAAACAACAGGATCAGAAGAAAAAAATAAAAACAAAAACCATGAATTTCCCCCGAAAACCACCCTAAACTCACCTGATCTTCTCCAAATCCCACATTTCACTCCCATTCAACATCATGACCAACAAGAACCCAACGAAACCCAACGAAGACCCCAAAACACCTCAAAACAACCCCAAAATCAACCCAGATCCTAAAAAAAAAACAACAAAATGCCATGATTTCACCCCCAAAAAACCATAAACCTACCTGATCTTCTCCAAAACCCACAATCCACTCCTATTTAACGTAATGACCAACAAGAACAAACAAAACGCAACGGAGAAACCAAAACACGTCAAAAACACCCAGAAAAGATCGGGACCACCCCAAAACCAGAAGAAAACCCTAAAAAAAACAGAAGAAATCCCCCAAAACCATAGATTCACCCCCCAAAAAACCATAAACTCACCTGATGTTCTACAAAACCCACAATTTAATATTTTCCACCATGATGACCACGAAAAACCCAACGAAGCCCAAGGGAGACCCCAAAACACGTCAAAAACACCTCAACAAAGAACTGGATCAAAAACAAAAACAAAAACAAAAACAAAAACTATGAATTTCCCCGCAAAACCACCCTAAACTCACCTGATCTTCTCCAAATCGACATTTCACTCCCATTCACCATAATGACAAACAAGAACCCAACGAAAACCAATGAAGAACCCAAAACACCTCAAAACCACAGTACAATCAAAACAAAACGCAACAGAGAACCCAAAACACATTAGAAACACCCCAGAAAAGATCGGGACCACCCCAAAAACAGAAGAAAACCCTAAAAAACAGAAGAAATCCCCCAAAACCATAGATCCACCCCAAAGCCACCCTAAAACTACCCGATGTTCTCTAAAACCCACAATTTAATATTTTCCACCATGATGACCACGAAAAACCCAACGAAACCCAAGGGAGACCACAAAGCACATCAAAAACACCCCAAAAAAGAACAGGATAACCCCTAAAAACGAAAGAAAACCCCAAAAGCCATAGATCCACACCAAAAGTCCCCCTAAACCTACCTGATGTTCTCCAAAAGCCACAATTTACACTTTTTCACCATGATGACCAACATGAACCAAACGAAAAACCAAAGGAGACCCCAAAACACGTCAAAAACACCCCAGAAAAGAAAGGGATCAGAAAACAAAAACAAAAACAAAAACTATGAATTTCCCCCCAAAACCACCGTAAACTCACCTGATCTTCTCCAAATCGACATTTCACTCCCATTCACCATAATGAGAAACAAGAACCCAACGAAAACCAATGAAGAACCCAAAACACCTCAAAACCACAGTACAATCAAAACAAAATGCAACAGGGAACCCAAAACACATTAGAAACACCCCAGAAAAGATCGGGACCACCCCAAAAACAGAGGAAAACCCTAAAAAACAGAAGAAATCCCCCAATACCATAGATTCACCCCCCAAAAAACCTTAAACTCACCTGATGTTCTACAAAACCCAAAATTTAATATTTTCCACCATGATGACCACGAAAAACCCAACAAAGTCCAAGGGAGACCACAAAACACGTCAAAAACACCCCAAACAAGAACAGGATCACCCCCAAAAACGATAGAAAACCCCAAAAAGCACGGATCCAATCCCAAAACCACCCTAAACCTACCTGATGTTCTCCAAAAGCCACAATTTACCCTTTTCCACCATGATGACCAACATGAACCAAACAAAAAACCAAAGGAGAACCGAAAACACGTCAAAAACACCCCGAAAAAGAAAGGGATCACCCCCAAAATTGGAAGAAAATCCCTCAAAACCATAGATCCACCCCAAAACCACCCTAAACCTACCTGATGTCCTCCAAAACCAACAATTTAAACTTTTCCACCATAACGACCACGGAAAACCCAACAAAACCCAACGGAGACCCCAAAACAAGTCAAAAACACCCCAAACAAGAACGGGATAAATCTTACAAAATGAAAGAAATCCCAAAAGCCATAGATCCAACCCCCAAACACCCTAAACCTACATGATATACTCCAAAACCCACAATTTACCATTTTCCACCATGATAACCAACTAAAACCCAACTAAAACACAACGGAGAACCCAAAACACGTCAAAAACACCCCCCCAAAAAAATGCATCACCCCAAAAAAAGAGAAATAAACCCCAAATACCATGAATACACCCCGAAAGTCCACCTAAAACTAACTGAAGTTCTCCAAAATCCACAATTTAAACTTTTCCACCATGATGACCACGGAAAACCCAACGAAACCTAAAAGAGACCCCAAAACACGTCAAAAACACCCCAAAGAAGAACTGCATCACCCCAACATTGGAAGAAAACCCCAAATACCATGAATCCACCCCAAAAGTACCCCTTAACATACCTGATGTTCTCCAAAACCCACAATTTACACTTTTCCATCATGATAACCACAGAAAACCAAAGAAACCCAACAGAGACGCCAAAACACATCAAAAAAACCCCAAAACAGAAAACGATCACCCCCCAAAAAACAGAAGAAAACCCCAAATACCAGGAATCCACCCCAAAAGTCCCCATAAACCTACCTGATGTTCTCCAAAACCCGCAATTTTCACTTTTCCACCACCATGACCACGGAAAACCCAACGAAACCCAACGGAGACCCCAAAACACGTCAAAAACACCCCAAAGAAGAACAGCATCACCCCCAAAACTGAAAGAAAGTCCCCAAAAAGCACGGATCCAATCCCCAAACCACCCTAAACCTACCTGATGTTCTCCAAAACCAACAATATAAACTTTTCCACCATAATGACCACGGAAAACACAACGAAACCCAACGCAGACCTCAAAACACGTCAAAAACACCCCAAAAAACAACTGGATCAGAAGAAAAAAATAAAACAAAAACCATGAATTTCCCCCCAAAACCACCCTAAACTCACCTGATCTTCTCCAAATCGACATTTCACTCCCATTCACCATAATGACAAACAAGAACCCAACGAAAACCAATGAAGAACCCAAAACATCTCAAAACCACAGTACAATCAAAACAAATGCAACAGAGAACCCAAAACACATTAGAAACACCCCAGAAAAGATCGGGACCACCCCAAAAACAGAAGAAAACCCTAAAAAACAGAAGAAATCCCCCAAAACCATAGATCCACCCCAAAGCCACCCTAAACCTACCTGATGTTCTCCAAAAACAACAATTTAAACTTTTCCACCATAATGACCACGGAAAACCCAACGAAACTCAACGGAGACCCCAAAACGCGTCAAAAACACGCCAAAAAAGAACTGGATAAGAAGAAAAAAACCCAAAGCTATGAATTTTCCCCCCAAACCACCCTAAACTCACCTGATCTTCTACAAATCCCACATTTCACTCCCATTCAACATCATGACCAACAAGAACCCAACGAAATCCAACGAAGACCCCAAAACACCTCAAAACAACCCCAAAATCAACCCAGATCCTAAAAAAAAAACAACAAAATGCCATGATTTCACCCCCAAAAAACCATAAACCTACCTGATCTTCTCCAAAACCCACAATCCACTCCTATTTAACATAATGACCAACAAGAACAAACAAAACGCAACGGAGAAACCAAAACACGTCAAAAACACCCAGAAAAGATCGGGACCACCCCAAAACCAGAAGAAAACCCTAAAAAAAACAGAAGAAATCCCCCAAAACCATAGATTCACCCCCCAAAAAACCTTAAACTCACCTGATGTTCTACAAAACCCACAATTTAATATTTTCCACCATGATGACCACGAAAAACCCAACGAAGCCCAAGGGAGACCACAAAACACGTCAAAAACACCCCAAACAAGTCCGGGATAATGCCCAAAAACCGAAGAAAACCCAAAAATACCATAGATCCACCCCCAAAACACACTAAACCTACATGATATTCTCCAAAACCCGCAATTTAAACTTTTCCACCATGATGACCTCGGAAAACCCAACGAAACCCAACGGAGACCCCAAAACACGTCAAAAACACCCCAAACAAAAACGGGATCACCCCCAAAACTGGAAGAAAATTCAAAAAAAGCACGGATCCAATCCCCAAACCACCCTAAACCTACCTGATGTTCTCCAAATCCCAAACTCCACTCCCAACCACCATAAAACCCATTAGGAACTCAACGAAACACAACGGAAACCCCAAAACACGTCAAAAACACCCCAAAAGCAAACCGAATCAGAAGAAAAAACGTGATTTAACCCCCCAAAAACCTTAAACCTACCTGATCTTCTCCAAAACCCACAATCCACTCCTATTTAACATAATAACCAACAAGAACCCAACAAAACCCAATGGAGACCTCAAAACACAACAAGAACACCACCCAAAAAAACGGGACTACCCCAAAACCAAAAGAAAACCCTAAAAAACAGAAGAAATCCCACAAAACCATAGATTCACCCCCTAAAAAAAACCTTAAACACACCTATGTTCTCCAAAACCCACAATTTACCATTTTCCACCATGATGAGCAACAAGAAACCAACTAAAACCCACCGGAGACACCAAAACACATCAAAAACACCCCAAAAAAGAACAGGATCACCCCAAAAAAACCAGAAAACCCCAAACACCATAGATGCAGTCCAAAACCACCCTAAACCTACTCGATGTTCTCCAAAACCCACAATTTAAACTTTTCCACCATGATGACCACGGAAAACACAACGAAACCCAACGGAGACCCCAAAACACGTCAAAAACACCCCAAACAAGAAAGGCATCACCCCCAAACTTGGAAGAAAATCCCCAAAAACCATGGATCCAACCCAAAACCACCCTAAACCTACCTGATGTTCTCCAAATCCCAAAGTCAACTCCCAACCACCATAAAACCCATTAGGAACTCAATGAAACGCAACGGAAACCCCAAAACACCTCAAAAACACCCCAAAAGCAAACCGGATCATAAGAAAAAACGTCATTTAACCCCCCGAAAAACACTTAAACCTACCTGATGTTCTCCTAAATGTACAATCCACTCCCAACCACCAGAAAACCCAATGGAAACCCAACAAAACCCAACGGAGACCCCAAAACACGTCAAAAACACCCGAAAACAGAACAGGACCAATCAAGAAACAGAAGAAAACCCTAAAAAACTAAGGAAATCCCTCAAAACCATAGATTCACCGCTCAAAAAAACAAACTCACCTGTGTTATCTAAAAGCTACAATTTACCATTTTTTACCATGATGACCACGGAAAACCCAACAAAACCCAACGGAGACACCAAAACACATCAAGAACACCCCAAAAAAGATCTGCATCACCCCAAAACGGGAAGAAAATCCCCCAAAACCAGAGATCCACCCCAAAGCCACCCTAAACCTACCCGATGTTCTCTAAAACCTACAATTTACCCTTTTCCACCATGATGACCACGGAAAACCCAACGAAACCCAACGGAGACCACAAAACACGTCAAAAACACCCCAAAAAAGAACAGGATCACACCCCAAAAAAACAGAAGAAAACCCCAAATACCATGAATCCACACCAAAATTCCCCCTAAACCTACCTGAAGTTCTCCAAAACCTGCAATTTACAATTTTCTACAACCATGACCACGGAAAACCCAACAAAACCCAACGGAGACCCCAAAACACGTCAAAAAAACCCCAAAAGAAAACGGGATCACCCCCAAAACTGGACGAAAATCGCCAAAAAGCACGGATCCAATCCCAAAACCACCCTAAACCTACCTGATGTTCTCCAAATCCCAAAGTCAACTCCCAACCACCATAAAACCCATTAGGAACTCAACGAAATGAAACAAAAAACCTAAAACACGGCAAAAAAAAAAAAAAAAAAACAAAAAAGCGAACCGAATCAGAAGAAAAAACGTTGTTTAACCCCCCAAAAACCGTTATACCTACCTGATGTTCTCCTAAAGTTACAATTCACTCCCAGCCACAAGAAGAACCAAACGAAAACCCAACAAAACCCAACGGAGACCCCAAAACACGTCAAAAACACCCCAAACAAGAACGGGATAAAACTTACAAAATGAAAGAAAACCCAAAAGCCATAGATCCAACCCCCAAACACCCTAAACCTACATGATATACTCCAAAACCCACAATTTACCATTTTCCACCATGATAACCAACTAAAACCCAACTAAAACACAACGGAGAACCCAAAACACGTCAAAAACACCCCCCCAAAAAAATGCATCACCCCAAAAACCAGAAATAAACCCCAAATACCATGAATACACCCCGAAAGTCCACCTAAAACTAACTGAAGTTCTCCAAAATCCACAATTTAAACTTTTCCACCATGATGACCACGGAAAACCCAACGAAACCTAAAAGAGACCCCAAAACACGTCAAAAACACCCCAAAGAAGAACTGCATCACCCCAACATTGGAAGAAAACCCCAAATACCATGAATCCACCCCAAAAGTCCCCCTTAACATACCTGATGTTCTCCAAAACCCACAATTTACACTTTTCCATCATGATAACCACAGAAAACCAAAGAAACCCAACAGAGACGCCAAAACACATCAAAAAAAACCCAAAACAGAAAACGATCACCCCCCAAAAAACAGAAGAAAACCCCAAATACCAGGAATCCACCCCAAAAGTCCCCATAAACCTACCTGATGTTCTCCAAAACCCGCAATTTTCACTTTTCCACCACCATGACCACGGAAAACCCAACGAAACCCAACGGAGACCCCAAAACACGTCAAAAACACCCCAAAGAAGAACAGCATCACCCCCAAAACTGAAAGAAAGTCCCCAAAAAGCACGGATCCAATCCCCAAACCACCCTAAACCTACCTGATGTTCTCCAAAACCAACAATATAAACTTTTCCACCATAATGACCACGGAAAACACAACGAAACCCAACGCAGACCTCAAAACACGTCAAAAACACCCCAAAAAACAACTGGATCAGAAGAAAAAAATAAAACAAAAACCATGAATTTCCCCCCAAAACCACCCTAAACTCACCTGATCTTCTCCAAATCGACATTTCACTCCCATTCACCATAATGACAAACAAGAACCCAACGAAAACCAATGAAGAACCCAAAACATCTCAAAACCACAGTACAATCAAAACAAATGCAACAGAGAACCCAAAACACATTAGAAACACCCCAGAAAAGATCGGGACCACCCCAAAAACAGAAGAAAACCCTAAAAAACAGAAGAAATCCCCCAAAACCATAGATCCACCCCAAAGCCACCCTAAACCTACCTGATGTTCTCCAAAAACAACAATTTAAACTTTTCCACCATAATGACCACGGAAAACCCAACGAAACCCAACGGAGACCCCAAAACGCGTCAAAAACACGACAAAAAAGAACTGGATAAGAAGAAAAAAACCCAAAGCTATGAATTTTCCCCCCAAACCACCCTAAACTCACCTGATCTTCTCCAAAACCAAAAATGCACTTCCATTTACCTTAACGACAGACGAGAACCTAACGAAACCCAAGGGAGACCCAAAAACAAGTCAAAAACAACCCAAACAAGAACAGGATCACCCCCCAAAACGAAAGAAAACCCCAAAAAGCACGGATCCAATCCCCAAACCACCCTAAACCTACCTGATGTTCTCCAAATCCCAAAGTCCACTCCCAACCACCATAAAACCCATTAGGAACTCAACGAAACGAAAGGGAAACCCCAAAACACCACAAAAACACCCCAAAAAACAACAGGATCAGAAGAAAAAAATAAAAACAAAAACCATGAATTTCCCCCGAAAACCACCCTAAACTCACCTGATCTTCTCCAAATCCCACATTTCACTCCCATTCAACATCATGACCAACAAGAACCCAACGAAACCCAACGAAGACCCCAAAACACCTCAAAACAACCCCAAAATCAACCCAGATCCTAAAAAAAAAACAACAAAATGCCATGATTTCACCCCCAAAAAACCATAAACCTACCTGATCTTCTCCAAAACCCACAATCCACTCCTATTTAACGTAATGACCAACAAGAACAAACAAAACGCAACGGAGAAACCAAAACACGTCAAAAACACCCAGAAAAGATCGGGACCACCCCAAAACCAGAAGAAAACCCTAAAAAAAACAGAAGAAATCCCCCAAAACCATAGATTCACCCCCCAAAAAACCATAAACTCACCTGATGTTCTACAAAACCCACAATTTAATATTTTCCACCATGATGACCACGAAAAACCCAACGAAGCCCAAGGGAGACCCCAAAACACGTCAAAAACACCTCAACAAAGAACTGGATCAAAAACAAAAACAAAAACAAAAACAAAAACTATGAATTTCCCCGCAAAACCACCCTAAACTCACCTGATCTTCTCCAAATCGACATTTCACTCCCATTCACCATAATGACAAACAAGAACCCAACGAAAACCAATGAAGAACCCAAAACACCTCAAAACCACAGTACAATCAAAACAAAACGCAACAGAGAACCCAAAACACATTAGAAACACCCCAGAAAAGATCGGGACCACCCCAAAAACAGAAGAAAACCCTAAAAAACAGAAGAAATCCCCCAAAACCATAGATCCACCCCAAAGCCACCCTAAAACTACCCGATGTTCTCTAAAACCTACAATTTAACCTTTTCCACCATGATGACCACGGAAAACCCAACGAAGCCCAAGGGAGACCACAAAACACGTCAAAAACACCCCAAAAAAGAACAGGAAAACCCCTAAAAACGAAAGAAAACCGCAAAAGCCATAGATCCACAGCAAAAGTCCCCCTAAACCTACCTGATGTTCTCCAAAAGCCACAATTTACCATTTTCCACCATGATGAGCAACAAGAAACCAACTAAAACCCACCGGAGACACCAAAACACATCAAAAACACCCCAAAAAAGAACAGGATCACCCCCAAAAAAACAGAAAACCCCAAACACCATAGATGCAGTCCAAAACCACCCTAAACCTACTCGATGTTCTCCAAAACCCACAATTTAAACTTTTCCACCATGATGACCACGGAAAACACAACGAAACCCAACGGAGACCCCAAAACACGTCAAAAACACCCCAAACAAGAAAGGCATCACCCCCAAACTTGGAAGAAAATCCCCAAAAACCATGGATCCAACCCAAAACCACCCTAAACCTACCTGATGTTCTCCAAATCCCAAAGTCAACTCCCAACCACCATAAAACCCATTAGGAACTCAATGAAACGCAACGGAAACCCCAAAACACCTCAAAAACACCCCAAAAGCAAACCGGATCATAAGAAAAAACGTCATTTAACCCCCCGAAAAACACTTAAACCTACCTGATGTTCTCCTAAATGTACAATCCACTCCCAACCACCAGAAAACCCAATGGAAACCCAACAAAACCCAACGGAGACCCCAAAACACGTCAAAAACACCCGAAAACAGAACAGGACCAATCAAGAAACAGAAGAAAACCCTAAAAAACTAAGGAAATCCCTCAAAACCATAGATTCACCGCTCAAAAAAACAAACTCACCTGTGTTATCTAAAAGCTACAATTTACCATTTTTTACCATGATGACCACGGAAAACCCAACAAAACCCAACGGAGACACCAAAACACATCAAGAACACCCCAAAAAAGATCTGCATCACCCCAAAACGGGAAGAAAATCCCCCAAAACCAGAGATCCACCCCAAAGCCACCCTAAACCTACCCGATGTTCTCTAAAACCTACAATTTACCCTTTTCCACCATGATGACCACGGAAAACCCAACGAAACCCAACGGAGACCACAAAACACGTCAAAAACACCCCAAAAAAGAACAGGATCACACCCCAAAAAAACAGAAGAAAACCCCAAATACCATGAATCCACACCAAAATTCCCCCTAAACCTACCTGAAGTTCTCCAAAACCTGCAATTTACAATTTTCTACAACCATGACCACGGAAAACCCAACAAAACCCAACGGAGACCCCAAAACACGTCAAAAAAACCCCAAAAGAAAACGGGATCACCCCCAAAACTGGACGAAAATCGCCAAAAAGCACGGATCCAATCCCAAAACCACCCTAAACCTACCTGATGTTCTCCAAATCCCAAAGTCAACTCCCAACCACCATAAAACCCATTAGGAACTCAACGAAATGAAACAAAAAACCTAAAACACGGCAAAAAAAAAAAAAAAAAAACAAAAAAGCGAACCGAATCAGAAGAAAAAACGTTGTTTAACCCCCCAAAAACCGTTATACCTACCTGATGTTCTCCTAAAGTTACAATTCACTCCCAGCCACAAGAAGAACCAAACGAAAACCCAACAAAACCCAACGGAGACCCCAAAACACGTCAAAAACACCCCAAACAAGAACGGGATAAAACTTACAAAATGAAAGAAAACCCAAAAGCCATAGATCCAACCCCCAAACACCCTAAACCTACATGATATACTCCAAAACCCACAATTTACCATTTTCCACCATGATAACCAACTAAAACCCAACTAAAACACAACGGAGACCCCAAAACACGTCAAAAACACCCCCCCAAAAAAATGCATCACCCCAAAAACCAGAAATAAACCCCAAATACCATGAATACACCCCGAAAGTCCACCTAAAACTAACTGAAGTTCTCCAAAATCCACAATTTAAACTTTTCCACCATGATGACCACGGAAAACCCAACGAAACCTAAAAGAGACCCCAAAACACGTCAAAAACACCCCAAAGAAGAACTGCATCACCCCAACATTGGAAGAAAACCCCAAATACCATGAATCCACCCCAAAAGTCCCCCTTAACATACCTGATGTTCTCCAAAACCCACAATTTACACTTTTCCATCATGATAACCACAGAAAACCAAAGAAACCCAACAGAGACGCCAAAACACATCAAAAAAAACCCAAAACAGAAAACGATCACCCCCCAAAAAACAGAAGAAAACCCCAAATACCAGGAATCCACCCCAAAAGTCCCCATAAACCTACCTGATGTTCTCCAAAACCCGCAATTTTCACTTTTCCACCACCATGACCACGGAAAACCCAACGAAACCCAACGGAGACCCCAAAACACGTAAAAACACCCCAAAGAAGAACAGCATCACCCCCAAAACTGAAAGAAAGTCCCCAAAAAGCACGGATCCAATCCCCAAACCACCCTAAACCTACCTGATGTTCTCCAAAACCAACAATATAAACTTTTCCACCATAATGACCACGGAAAACACAACGAAACCCAACGCAGACCTCAAAACACGTCAAAAACACCCCAAAAAACAACTGGATCAGAAGAAAAAAATAAAACAAAAACCATGAATTTCCCCCCAAAACCACCCTAAACTCACCTGATCTTCTCCAAATCGACATTTCACTCCCATTCACCATAATGACAAACAAGAACCCAACGAAAACCAATGAAGAACCCAAAACATCTCAAAACCACAGTACAATCAAAACAAATGCAACAGAGAACCCAAAACACATTAGAAACACCCCAGAAAAGATCGGGACCACCCCAAAAACAGAAGAAAACCCTAAAAAACAGAAGAAATCCCCCAAAACCATAGATCCACCCCAAAGCCACCCTAAACCTACCTGATGTTCTCCAAAAACAACAATTTAAACTTTTCCACCATAATGACCACGGAAAACCCAACGAAACCCAACGGAGACCCCAAAACGCGTCAAAAACACGACAAAAAAGAACTGGATAAGAAGAAAAAAACCCAAAGCTATGAATTTTCCCCCCAAACCACCCTAAACTCACCTGATCTTCTCCAAAACCAAAAATGCACTTCCATTTACCTTAACGACAGACGAGAACCTAACGAAACCCAAGGGAGACCCAAAAACAAGTCAAAAACAACCCAAACAAGAACAGGATCACCCCCCAAAACGAAAGAAAACCCCAAAAAGCACGGATCCAATCCCCAAACCACCCTAAACCTACCTGATGTTCTCCAAATCCCAAAGTCCACTCCCAACCACCATAAAACCCATTAGGAACTCAACGAAACGAAAGGGAAACCCCAAAACACCACAAAAACACCCCAAAAAACAACAGGATCAGAAGAAAAAAATAAAAACAAAAACCATGAATTTCCCCCGAAAACCACCCTAAACTCACCTGATCTTCTCCAAATCCCACATTTCACTCCCATTCAACATCATGACCAACAAGAACCCAACGAAACCCAACGAAGACCCCAAAACACCTCAAAACAACCCCAAAATCAACCCAGATCCTAAAAAAAAAACAACAAAATGCCATGATTTCACCCCCAAAAAACCATAAACCTACCTGATCTTCTCCAAAACCCACAATCCACTCCTATTTAACATAATGACCAACAAGAACAAACAAAACGCAACGGAGAAACCAAAACACGTCAAAAACACCCAGAAAAGATCGGGACCACCCCAAAACCAGAAGAAAACCCTAAAAAAAACAGAAGAAATCCCCCAAAACCATAGATTCACCCCCCAAAAAACCTTAAACTCACCTGATGTTCTACAAAACCCACAATTTAATATTTTCCACCATGATGACCACGAAAAACCCAACGAAGCCCAAGGGAGACCACAAAACACGTCAAAAACACCGCAAAAAAGAACAGGATAACCCCTAAAAACGAAAGAAAACCCCAAAAGCCATAGATCCACACCAAAAGTCCCCCTAAACCTACCTGATGTTCTCCAAAAGCCACAATTTACGCTTTTTCACCATGATGACCAACATGAACCAAACGAAAACTCAAAGGAGACCCCAAAACACGTCAAAAACACCTCAACAAAGAACTGGATCAAAAACAAAAACAAAAACAAAAACAAAAACAAAAACAAAAACAAAAACAAAAACTATGAATTTCCCCGCAAAACCACCCTAAACTCACCTGATCTTCTCCAAATCGACATTTCACTCCCATTCACCATAATGACAAACAAGAACCCAACGAAAACCAATGAAGAACCCAAAACACCTCAAAACCACAGTACAATCAAAACAAAACGCAACAGAGAACCCAAAACACATTAGAAACACCCCAGAAAAGATCGGGACCACCCCAAAAACAGAAGAAAACCCTAAAAAAACAGAAGAAATCCCCCAAAACCATAGATCCACCCCAAAGCCACCCTAAAACTACCCGATGTTCTCTAAAACCCACAATTTAATATTTTCCACCATGATGACCACGAAAAACCCAACGAAACCCAAGGGAGACCACAAAGCACATCAAAAACACCCCAAAAAAGAACAGGATAACCCCTAAAAACGAAAGAAAACCCCAAAAGCCATAGATCCACACCAAAAGTCCCCCTAAACCTACCTGATGTTCTCCAAAAGCCTCAATTTACACTTTTTCACCATGATGACCAACATGAACCAAACGAAAAACCAAAGGAGACCCCAAAACACGTCAAAAACACCCCAGAAAAGAAAGGGATCAGAAAACAAAAACAAAAACAAAAACTATGAATTTCCCTGCAAAACCACCCTAAACTCACCTGATCTTCTCCAAATCGACATTTCACTCCCATTCACCATAATGACAAACAAGAACCCAACGAAAACCAATGAAGAACCCAAAACACCTCAAAACCACAGTACAATCAAAACAAAATGCAACAGGGAACCCAAAACACATTAGAAACACCCCAGAAAAGATCGGGACCACCCCAAAAACAGAGGAAAACCCTAAAAAACAGAAGAAATCCCCCAATACCATAGATTCACCCCCCAAAAAACCTTAAACTCACCTGATGTTCTACAAAACCCAAAATTTAATATTTTCCACCATGATGACCACGAAAAACCCAACAAAGCCCAAGGGAGACCACAAAACACGTCAAAAACACCCCAAACAAGAACAGGATCACCCCCAAAAACGATAGAAAACCCCAAAAAGCACGGATCCAATCCCAAAACCACCCTAAACCTACCTGATGTTCTCCAAAAGCCACAATTTACCCTTTTCCACCATGATGACCAACATGAACCAAACAAAAAACCAAAGGAGAACCGAAAACACGTCAAAAACACCCCGAAAAAGAAAGAGATCACCCCCAAAATTGGAAGAAAATCCCTCAAAACCATAGATCCACCCCAAAACCACCCTAAACCTACCTGATGTCCTCCAAAACCAACAATTTAAACTTTTCCACCATAACGACCACGGAAAACCCAACAAAACCCAACGGAGACCCCAAAACAAGTCAAAAACACCCCAAACAAGAACGGGATAAAACTTACAAAATGAAAGAAATCCCAAAAGCCATAGATCCAACCCCAAAACACCCTAAACCTACATGATATACTCCAAAACCCACAATTTACCATTTTCCACCATGATAACCAACTAAAACCCAACTAAAACACAACGGAGACCCCAAAACACGTCAAAAACACCCCCCCAAAAAAATGCATCACCCCAAAAACCAGAAATAAACCCCAAATACCATGAATACACCCCGAAAGTCCACCTAAAACTAACTGAAGTTCTCCAAAATCCACAATTTAAACTTTTCCACCATGATGACCACGGAAAACCCAACGAAACCTAAAAGAGACCCCAAAACACGTCAAAAACACCCCAAAGAAGAACTGCATCACCCCAACACTGGAAGAAAACCCCAAATACCATGAATCCACCCCAAAAGTCCCCATAAACCTACCTGATGTTCTCCAAAACCCGCAATTTTCACTTTTCCACCACCATGACCACGGAAAACCCAACGAAACCCAACGGAGACCCCAAAACACGTCAAAAACACCCCAAAGAAGAACAGCATCACCCCCAAAACTGAAAGAAAGTCCCCAAAAAGCACGGATCCAATCCCCAAACCACCCTAAACCTACCTGATGTTCTCCAAAACCAACAATATAAACTTTTCCACCATAATGACCACGGAAAACACAACGAAACCCAACGCAGACCTCAAAACACGTCAAAAACACCCCAAAAAACAACTGGATCAGAAGAAAAAAATAAAACAAAAACCATGAGTTTCCCCCCAAAACCACCCTAAACTCACCTGATCTTCTCCAAATCGACATTTCACTCCCATTCACCATAATGACAAACAAGAACCCAACGAAAACCAATGAAGAACCCAAAACACCTCAAAACCACAGTACAATCAAAACAAAACGCAACAGAGAAACCAAAACACGTCAAAAACACCCCAGAAAAGATCGGACCACCCCAAAAACAGAAGAAAACCCTAAAAAACAGAAGAAATCCCCCAAAACCATAGATTCACCCCAAAGCCACCCTAAAACTACCCGATGTTCTCTAAAACCTACAATTTAACCTTTTCCACCATGATGACCACGGAAAACCCAACGAAGCCCAAGGGAGACCACAAAACACGTCAAAAACACCGCAAAAAAGAACAGGATAACCCCTAAAAACGAAAGAAAACCCCAAAAGCCATAGATCCACACCAAAAGTCCCCCTAAACCTACCTGATGTTCTCCAAAAGTCACGATTTACGCTTTTTCACCATGATTACCAACATGAACCAAACGAAAACCCAAAGGAGACCCCAAAACACGTCAAAAACACCCCAGAAAAGAAAGGGATCACCCCCAAAATTGGAAGAAAATCCCTCAAAATCATAGATCCACCCCAAAACAACCGTAAACCTACCTGATGTTCTCCAAAACCCACAATTTACCCTTTTCCACCATGATGACCATGGAAAACACAACGAAACCCAACGGAGACCCCAAAACAAGTCAAAAACACCCCAAACAAGAACGGGATAACCCCTAAAAACGAAAGAAAACACCAAAAGCCATAGATCCACCCCAAAACCACCCTAAACCTACCCGATGTTCTCCAAAACCAACAATTTAAACTTTTCCACCATAATGACCACGGAAAACCCAACGAAACCCAACGGAGACCCCAAAACGCGTCAAAAACACGACAAAAAAGAACTGGATAAGAAGAAAAAAACCCAAAGCTATGAATTTTCCCCCCAAACCACCCTAAACTCACCTGATCTTCTCCAAAACCAATAATGCACTTCCATTTACCTTAACGAAAGACGAGAACCCAACGAAACCCAAGGGAGACCCAAAAACACGTCAAAAACACCCCAAACAAGAACAGGATCACCCCCCAAAACGAAAGAAAACCCCAAAAAGCACGGATCCAATCCCCAAACCACCCTAAACCTACCTGATGTTCTCCAAATCCCAAAGCCCACTCCCAACCACCATAAAACCCATTAGGAACTCAACGAAACGAAAGGGAAACCCCAAAACACCTCAAAACAACCCCAAAATCAACCCAGATCCTAAAAAAAAAATAACAAAATGCCATGATTTCACCCCCAAAAAAACATAAACCTACCTGATCTTCTCCAAAACCCACAATCCACTCCTATTTAACATAATGACCAACAAGAACAAAACAAAATGCAACGGAGAAACCAAAACACGTCAAAAACACCCCAGAAAAGATCGGGACCACCCCAAAACCAGAAGAAAACCCTAAAAAAACAGAAGAAATCCCCCAAAACCATAGATTCACCCCCCAAAAAACCTTAAACTCACCTGATGTTCTACAAAACCCACAATTTAATATTTTCCACCATGATGACCATGAAAAACCCAACGAAGCCCAAGGGAGACCACAAAACACGTCAAAAACACCGCAAAAAAGAACAGGATAACCCCTAAAAACGAAAGAAAACCCCAAAAGCCATAGATCCACACCAAAAGTCCCCCTAAACCTACCTGATGTTCTCCAAAAGCCACAATTTACGCTTTTTCACCATGATGACCAACATGAACCAAACGAAAACCCAAAGGAGACCCCAAAACACGTCAAAAACACCCCAGAAAAGAAAGGGATCACCCCCAAAATTGGAAGAAAATCCCTCAAAATCATAGATCCACCCCAAAACAACCGTAAACCTACCTGATGTTCTCCAAAACCCACAATTTACCCTTTTCCACCATGATGACCATGGAAAACACAACAAAACCCAACGGAGACCCCAAAACAAGTCAAAAACACCCCAAACAAGAACGGGATAACCCCTAAAAACGAAAGAAAACACCAAAAGCCATAGATCCACCCCAAAACCACCCTAAACCTACCCGATGTTCTCCAAAACCAACAATTTAAACTTTTCCACCATAATGACCACGGAAAACCCAACGAAACCCAACGGAGACCCCAAAACGCGTCAAAAACACGCCAAAAAAGAACTGGATAAGAAGAAAAAAACCCAAAGCTATGAATTTTCCCCCCAAACCACCCTAAACTCACCTGATCTTCTCCAAAACCAAAAATGCACTTCCATTTACCTTAACGACAGACGAGAACCCAACGAAACCCAAGGGAGACTCAAAAACACGTCAAAAACACCCCAAACAAGAACAGGATCACCCCCCAAAACGAGAGAAAACCCCAAAAAGCACGGATCCAATCCCCAAACCACCCTAAACCTACCTGATGTTCTCCAAATCCCAAAGTCCACTGCCAACCAACATAAAACCCATTAGGAACTCAACGAAACGAAAGGGAAACCCCAAAACACCTCAAAACAACCCCAAAATCAACCCAGATCCTAAAAAAAAAATAACAAAATGCCATGATTTCACCCCCAAAAAACCATAAACCTACCTGATCTTCTCCAAAACCCACAATCCACTCCTATTTAACATAATGACCAACAAGAACAAAACAAAACGCAACGGAGAAACCAAAACACATCAAAAACACCCCAGAAAAGATCGGGACTACCCCAAAACCAGAAGAAAACCCTAAAAAAACAGAAGAAATCCCCCAAAACCATAGATTCACCCCCCAAAAAACCTTAAACTCACCTGATGTTCTACAAAACCCACAATTTAATATTTTCCACCATGATGACCACGAAAAACCCAACGAAGCCCAAGGGAGACCACAAAACACCTCAAAAACACCCCAAAAAAGAACAGGATAACCCCTAAAAACGAAAGAAAACCCCAAAAGCCATAGATCCACACCAAAAGTCCCCCTAAACCTACCTGATGTTCTCCAAAAGCCACAATTTACGCTTTTTCACCATGATGACCAACATGAACCAAACGAAAACCCAAAGGAGACCCCAAAACACGTCAAAAACACCCCAGAAAAGAAAGGGATCACCCCCAAAATTGGAAGAAAATCCCTCAAAATCATAGATCCACCCCAAAACAACCGTAAACCTACCTGATGTTCTCCAAAACCCACAATTTACCCTTTTCCACCATGATGACCATGGAAAACACAACAAAACCCAACGGAGACCCCAAAACAAGTCAAAAACACCCCAAACAAGAACGGGATAACCCCTAAAAACGAAAGAAAACACCAAAAGCCATAGATCCACCCCAAAAGTCCCCCCAAACCTACATGATGATCTCCAAAACCCACAATTTACACTTTTCCACCATGATGACAAAGGAAAACCCAACAAAACCCAACGGAGACCACAAAACACGTCAAAAACAACCCAAAAAAGAACGCGATCACACGCAAAAACGAAAGAAAATCCCAAAAGCCAAAGATCCACCGCAAAATTCCCCCTAAACCTACCTGATATTCTCCAAAACCCACAATTTACACTTTTCCACCATGATGACCAAGAAGAAGCCAAGTAAAACCCAGCGGAGACCCCAAAAGACGTCAAAAACACCCCAAAAAAGAACAGGATCAACCCCCAAAAAAACAGAAAAAAAAAAAAAACAAAACCATAGATCCATCCCCAAACCATCCTAAACCTACCAGGTGTTCTCCAAAACCCAGAATTTTCCATTTTCCAACATGATTACGATCAAAACCCAACTAAAACCCAACGGAGACCCAAAAACACGTCAAAAACACGCCAAAAAAGAACTGGATCAGAAGAAAAAACCCCAATACCATGAATTTCCCTTCAAACCACCCTAAACTCACTTGATCTTCTCCAAAACCCACAATCCACTCCCATTGAACTTAACGACCAACGAGAACCCAACGAAATCCAATGGAGACCACAAAACACTTCAAAAACACCCCAAACAAGAACGCGATCAACCCCAAACCAGGAAGATAATCCCAAAAGCCATAGATCCACCCCAAAAGTCCCCATTAACCTACATGATGATCTCCAAAACCCACAATTTACACTTTTCCACCATGATGACCAAGAAGAAGCTAAGTAAAACCCAGCGGAGACCCCAAAACACATCAAAAACACCCCAAAAAAGATCAGGATCAACCCCAAAAAAAACCAGAAAAAAAAAAAACAAAACCATAGATCCATCCCCAAACCATCCTAAACCTACCTGATGTTCTCCAAAACCCACAATTTACAATTTTCCACCATGATGACCAATATGAAGCCAAGTAAAACCCAACAGAGATCCAAAAACACATCTAAAACACACCAAAAAAAAAAAATGGATCAGAAGAAAAAACCCCAATACCATGAATTTCCCCCCAAAACCACCCTAAACTCACCTGATCGTCTCCAAACCCCACAATCCACTCCCATTGAACTTAACGACGACCGACAACACAACGAAACACAACGGAGACCCAAAAAAACGTCAAAAATACCCCAGAAAAGAACAGGATCACCCCAAAAAACAGAAGAAAAACTCAAGTACCATGAATCCACCCCAGAAGTCCCCCTAAACCTACCTGAAGTTCTCCAAAAATCGCAATTTACCATTTTCCAACACGATGAAAATAGAAAAACGCAACAAAACCCAACGGAGACCACAAAACACGTCACAAACACCCCCAAAAGGATAGGATCACAAAAAAAAAAAAAAAAAAAAAAAAACACAGAAGAAAACCCCAAAACCATAGATCCACCCCAAAACCACCCTAAACCTACCTGATGTTCTCCAAAACCCAAAGTCCACTCCCAACCACCATAAAACCCATTAGGAACCCAACAAAGCCCAACAGAGACACCAAAACACGGCATAAACACCCCAAAAAAGAACAGGATCATCCCAAAATAACAGAAGGAAACCCCAAAAGCCATAGATCCACCCCAAAAGTCCCCCTAAACCTACCTGATGTTCTCCAAAACCCACAATTTACCATTTTCCACCATGATGACAACGGAAAACCCAACGAAACCCAACAGAGACCCCAAAACACGTCAAAGACACCCCGAAAAAGAACACGATCACCCCCAAAAACGAAAGAAAACACCCAGAACCATAGATCCATCCCCAAACCACCCTAAACCTACCTGATGTTCTCCATAACCCGCAATTTACCCTTTTCCACCACGATGACAACGGAAAACCCAACAAAACAACCCAAAAAAGAACGAGACCACCCCAAAAACAGAAGAGAACCCTAAAAAAAAAAAAAACAGAAGAAATCCCCCAAAACCATAGATTCACACCCCCAAATTCCTTAAACTCACCTGATGTTCACCAAAACCCACAATTTACCCTTTTCCACCATGATGACCGAGAACCCAACAAAACCCAACGGACAACCCCAAACACCTCAAAAACTTCCCAAAAAAGAACGGGACCAGACAAAAAAAAAACAAAAGAAAACCCCAAAAACCATGAATCTGCCCCAAAAGTCCCCCTAAACCTACCTGAAGTTCTCCAAAACCCACTATTTACCTTTTTCCACCACGATGACAAAGGAAAACCCAACGAAACCCGTCGGAGACCCCATAACACGTCAAAAACACGCCAAAAAAGAACTGGATCAGAAGAAAAAAAAAAAAAAAGTATGAATTTCCCCACTAAACCATCCTAAACTCACCTGATCTTCTCCAAAACCCACAATCCACTCCCATTTACCTTAACGACCAACGAGAACCCAACGAAATCCAATGGAGACAACAAAACACTTCAAAAACAACCCAAAAAAGAACGCGATCAACCCCAAAACTGGAAGAAAATCCCCAAAGCCATAGATCCACCCCAAAAGTCCCCCTAAACCTACCTGATGTTCTCCAAATCCCAAAGTCCACTCCCGACCACCATAAAAACCATTAGGAACCCAACAACACCGAATGGAAACCACAAAGCACGTCAAACACACGCCAAAAAACAACAGGATCACCCCAGAAAACACAAGAAAATCCCAAAAGCCATAGATCCATCCCAAATGTCCCCCTAAACCTGCCTGATGTTCTCCAAAACCCACAATTTATACTATTCCAACATGATGACCAATAAGAAGCCAACTAAAACCCAAGGGAGACCACAAAACACGTCAAAAACACGCCAAACAAGAACACGATCACCCCAGAAAACACAAGAAAATACCAAAAGCCATAGATCCACCCCAAAAGTCCCCATTAACCTACCTGATGTTCTCCAAAACCCACAATTTACACTTTTCCACCATGATGACCAAGAAGAAGCCAAGTAAAACCCAATGGAGAACCCAAAACACGTCAAAAACACCCCAAAAAAGAACAGGATCAACCCCCCAAAAAAACAGAAAAAAAAAAACAAAACCATAGATCCATCCCCAAAGCATCCTAAACCTACCAGGTGTTCTCCAAAACCCAGAACTTTCCATTTTCCAACATGATTACGAACAAAACCCAACTAAAACCCAACGGAGACCCAAAAACACATCAAAAACACGCCAAAAAAGAACTGGATCAGAAGAGAAAACCCCAATACCATGAATTTCCCCCCAAAACCACCCTAAACTCACCTGATCGTCTCCAAACCCCACAATCCACTCCCATTGAACTTAACGACGACCGACAACACAACGAAACCCAACGGAGACCCAAAAACGCGTCAAAAATACCCCAGAAAAGAACAGGATCACCCCAAAAAACAGAAGAAAAACTCAAGTACCATGAATCCACCCCAGAAGTCCCCCTAAACCTACCTGAAGTTCTCCAAAAATCGCAATTTACCATTTTCCACCACGATGACAACGGAAAACCAAACGAAACCCAACGGAGACCACAAAAAACGTTAAAAACACCCCAAAAAAGAACTGGATAAGAAGAAAAAAAAAAAAAAAAAAACATGAATTTCCCCACAAAACCACCCTAAACCCACCTGATCTTCTCCAAATCCCACATTTCACTCCCATTCACCATGATTAATACAAGAACCCAACAAAACCTATCGGAGACCACAAAACATGTCAAAAACACCACAAAAAAGAACAGAATCACCCCAGAAAACTGGAAGAAAATACCCCAAAACCATAGATCCACCCCAAAGGTCCCCCTAGACCTACCTGATGTTCTCCAAATCCCAAAGTCCACTCCCGACCACCATAAAAACCATTAGGAACCCAACAACATCCAACGGAGACCCCAAAAAACGTCATAAACAACCCAAACAAGAACAGGATCACCCCCAAAAACGAAATAAAACCCCAAAAGCCATAGATCCACCCCAAAAGTCCCCCCAAACCTACATGATGATCTCCAAAACCCACAATTTACACTTTTCAAACATGATGACAAAGGAAAATCCAACAAAACCCAACGGAGACCCCAAAACATGTCAAAAACACCCAAAAAAAGAACAGGATCACGCCAAAAAATAGAAGAAAACCCCAAATACCATAGATCCACCCCCAAACCACCCTAAACCTACCTGATGTTCACCAAAACCAACTATTTACCATTTTCCACACTGATGACCAACAAGAACCCAACTAAAATCCAACGGAGACCCCAAAACACGTCAAAAACACGCCAAAAAGGAACTGGATCAGAAGAAAAAAACCCAAAACCATGATTTTCCCCCCAAAACCACCCTAAGCTCACCTGATCTTCTCCAAAACCCACAATCCACTCCCATTGACCTTAACGACAAACGACAAGCCAACGAAACCCAACGGAGACCCCAAAACATGTCAAAAACACACCCAAAAAGAACAAGATCACCCCCAAAAAAAACAGAAGAAAAACGCAAATACCATGAATCCACCCCAAAAGTCCCATTAAAACTACCTGAAGTTCTCCAAAACCCGCAATTTACCCTTTTCCACCATGATGACCACGGAAAACCCAACAAAATCCAACGGAGACACCAAAACACGTCAAAAACACCACAAAAAGAATAGGATCACCCCCAAAAAAGAAAGAAAATCCCCAAAACCATAGATCCACCCCCCAAAAATCCTTAAACTCACCTGAATTTCTCCAAAACCCACAATTTACCTTTTACCACCACGATGACAAAGGAAAACCCAACGAAACCAATCGGAGAACCCAAAACACGTCAAAATAACGCCAAAAAAGAACAGGATCAGAAGAAAAAAAAAAAAACAAAACGTATGAACTTTCCCCCAATACCACCTTAAACTCACCTACTCTTCTCCAAAACCCACAATCCACTCCCATTTAACTTAACGACCTACGAGAACCCAACGAAACCCAACAGAGACCCCAAAACACGTCCAAAACACCCCAAAAAAGAACAGGATCACGCCAAAAAATAGAAGAAAACCCCAAATACCATGAATCACCCCACCCCCCAAAAAAAAAAAAACCCTGAATACCATAAATCTACCCCAAAAGCACCCTAAACCTACCTGATGTTCTCCAAAACCCACAATTTACAATTTTCCACCATTATGACAACGGTAAACCCAACGAAACCCAACAGAGACCCCATAACACGTCCAAAACACCCCAAGAAAGAACAGGATCACGCCAAAAAATAGAAGAAAACCCCAAATACCATAGATCCACCTCAAAGACACCCTAAACCTACCTGATGTTCTCCTAAGCCCAAAGCACACTCCCAACCACCATAAAACAAAATAGGAACTCAACGAAACGCAACGGAAACCCCAAAACACTTCAAAATCACCCGAAGAAAGGAGAGGATCACTCTCCAAAAAAGAAGAAAAGCCCAAATACCAGGAATCCACGCGAAAAGTCCCCCTAAACCTACCTGAAGTTCTCCAAAAACAGCAATTTACCCTTTTCCACCATGATGACCACGGAAAACCCAACGAAACCCAACGGAGACCCCAAAACACGTCAAAAACACACCAAAATCAACACAGATGCTAAAAAAAAAATAAAAAAAAAATGCCATGATTTAACCCTAAAAAAACCCTTAAACCTACCTGATGTTCTGCAAAACTCACAATCCACTCCTATTTAACATAATGACAAACAAGAACCCAACAAAACCTAACGGAGACCCCAAAACACGTCAAAAACACCCCAAAAAATATCGGCATCACCCCCAAAACAGGAAGAAAATCCGCCAAAACCATAGATCCACCCCAAAACCACCCTAAACCTACCTGATGTTCTCCAAAACCCACAATTTACCCTTTTCCACCATGATGATCAACGAGAACACAACAAAACCCAACAGAGACCCCAAAGAACGTCAAAAACACCCCAAACAAGAACGGCATCACCCCAAAACTGGAAGAAAATCCACCAAAACCGTAGATCCACCCCAAAACCACCCTAAACCTACCTGATGTTCTCCAAAACCCACAATTTACAATTTTCCACCATGACGACCACGGAAAAGCCAACGAAACCCAACGGAGACCCCAAAACACGTCAAAAACACCACACAAAAAAGAACAGGATCACCCCAAAAAAAAAATAGAAGAAAACCCCAAATACCATAGATGCACCCCCAAACCACCCTAAACCTACCTGATGTTCACCAAAACCAACTATTTACCATTTTCCACACTGATGACCAACAAGAACCCAACTAAAATCCAACGGAGACCCCAAAACACGTCAAAAACACGCCAAAAAGGAACTGGATCAGAAGAAAAAAACCCAAAACCATGATTTTCCCCCCAAAACCACCCTAAGCTCACCTGATCTTCTCCAAAACCCACAATCCACTCCCATTGACCTTAACGACAAACGACAACCCAACGAAACCCAACGGAGACCCCAAAACATGTCAAAAACACACCCAAAAAGAACAAGATCACCCCAAAAAAAAAACAGAAGAAAAACGCAAATACCATGAATCCACCCCAAAAGTCCCATTAAAACTACCTGAAGTTCTCCAAAACCCGCAATTTACCCTTTTCCACCATGATGACCACGGAAAACCCAACAAAATCCAACGGAGACACCAAAACACGTCAAAAACACCACAAAAAGAATAGGATCACCCCCAAAAACGAAAGAAAATCCCCAAAACCATAGATCCACCCCCCAAAAATCCTTAAACTCACCTGAATTTCTCCAAAACCCACAATTTACCTTTTACCACCACGATGACAAAGGAAAACCCAACGAAACCAATCGGAGAACCCAAAACACGTCAAATACACCCAAAAAAAAGAACAGGATCACGCCAAAAAATAGAAGAAAACCCCAAATACCATAGATCCACCCCAAGGACACCGTAAACCTACCTGATGTTCTGGAAAACCCACAATACACTCTTATTTAACATAATGACAAACAAGAACCTAACAAAACCTAATGGAGACCCCAAAACACGTCAAAAACACCCCAAAAAATATCGGCATCACCCCCAAAACTAGAAGAAAATACGACAAAACCATAGATCCACCCCAAAACCACCCTAAACCTACCTGATGTTCTCCAAAACCCACAATTTACCCTTTTCCACCATGATGACCAACGAGAACCCAACAAAATCCAACAGGGACCCCAAAAAACTTCAAAAACACCCCAAACAAGAACGGCATCACCCCCAAAACTGGAAGAAAATCCGCAAAAACCATAGATCCACCCCAAAACCACCCTAAACCTACCTGAAATTCTCCAAAACCCACAATCCACTCCTATTTAACATAATGACCAACAAGAACACAACAAAACCCAACGGAGACCCCAAAACACGTCAAATACACCCAAAAAAAAGAACAGGATCACGCCAAAAAATAGAAGAAAACCCCAAATACCATAGATCCACCCCAAAGACACCCTAAACCTACCTGATGTTCTGGAAAACCCACAATACACTCTTATTTAACATAATGACAAACAAGAACCTAACAAAACCTAATGGAGACCCCAAAACACGTCAAAAACACCCCAAAAAATATCGGCATCACCCCCAAAACTAGAAGAAAATACGACAAAACCATAGATCCACCCCAAAACCACCCTAAACCTACCTGAAGATCTCCAAAACCCACAATTTACACTAATCCACCATGATGACCACGGAAACACAACGAAACCCAACGGAGACCCCCAAACACGTCAAAAACACACCAAAATGAAACCAGATCCTAAAAAAAAAAATAAAAAGTGCCATGATTTAACCCTGAAAAACGTCTTAAACCTACCTGATGTTCTGCAAAACCCACAATCCACTCCTATTTAACATAATGAAAAACGAGAACCCAACAAAACCCAACAGAGACCCCAAAACACATCAAAAACACCCCAAAAAGTATCGGCATCACCCCCAAAACTGGAAGAAAATCCCCCAAAACCATAGATCCACCCCAAAACCACCCTAAACCTACCTGATGTTCTCCAAAACCCACAATTTACCCTTTTCCACCATGATGACCAATGAGAACCCAACAAAACCCAACAGGGACCCCAAAAAACTTCAAAAACACCCCAAACAAGAACGGCATCACCCCCAAAACTGGAAGAAAATCCCCCAAAACCATAGATCCACCCCAAAACCACCCTAAACCTACCTGAAATTCCCCAAAACCCACAATCCACTCCTATTTAACATAATGATCAACAAGAACACAACAAAACCAAACGGAGACCCCAAAAACCTTAAAAAACACCCCAAACAAGAATGGCATCACCCCCAGAACTGGAAGAAAATCCGCCAAAACCATAGATCCACCCCAAAACCACCCTAAACGTACCTGATGTTCTCCAAAACCCACAATCCACTCCTATTTAACATAATGACTAACAAGAACACAACAAAACTCAACGGAGACCCCAAAACACGTCCAAAACACCCCAAGAAAGAACAGGATCACGCCAAAAAATAGAAGAAAACCCCAAATACCATAGATCCACCCCAAAGACACCCTAAACCTACCTGATGTTCTCCTAAGCCCAAAGCACACTCCCAACCACCATAAAACACATTAGGAACTCAATGAAACGCAACAGAAACACAAAACACTTCAAAATCACCCGAAGAAAGGAGAGGATCACTCCCCCAAAAAGAAGAAAACACCAAATACCATGAATCCACGTGAAAACTCCCCCTAAACCTACCTGAAGTTCTCCAAAACCCACAATTTACCCTTTTCCAACACGATGACCATGGAAAACCCAATGAAACACAACGGAGACCCCAAAACACGTCAAAAACAACACAAAAAGTACAGGATCATCCACCCCCCCCCCCCCCCCAAAAAAAAAAAAAATAAACGGAATACCATATATCCACCCCAAAACCACCCTAAACCTACCTGATGTTCTCCAAAACCCACAATCCACTCCTATTTAACATAATGACAAACAAGAACCTAACAAAACCTAATGGAGACCCCAAAACACGTCAAAAACACCCCAAAAAATATCGGCATCACCCCCTAAACTGGAAGAAAATACGACAAAACCATAGATCCACCCCAAAACCACCCTAAACCTACCTGATGTTCTCCAAAACCCACAATTTAACCTTTTCCACCATGATGACCAACGAGAACCCAACAAAACCCAACAGAGACCCCAAAACATGTCAAAATATCCCAAACAACAACGGGATCACCCCCAAAACTGGAAGAAAATATGCCAAAACCATAGATACACCCCAAAACCACCCTAAACCTACCTGATGTTCTCCAAAACCCACAATTTACCCTAATCCACCATGATGACCACGGAAACACAACGAAACCCAACGGAGACCCCCAAACACGTCAAAAACACCACAAAAAATAAAAGAACAGGATCACCCCCCAAAAAAAATAGAAGAAAAGCCCAAATACCATAGATGCACCCCCAAACCACCCTAAACCTACCTGATGTTCACCAAAACCAACTATTTACCATTTTCCACACTGATGACCAACAAGAACCCAACTAAAATCCAACGGAGACCCCAAAACACGTCAAAAACACGCCAAAAAGGAACTGGATCAGAAGAAAAAAAACCAAAACCATGATTTTCCCCCCAAAACCACCCTAAGCTCACCTGATCTTCTCCAAAACCCACAATCCACTCCCATTGACCTTAATGACAAACGACAACCCAACGAAACCCAACGGAGACCCCAAAACATGTCAAAAACACACCAAAAAAGAACAAGATCACCCCCAAAAAAAAAAACAGAAGAAAAACGCAAATACCATGAATCCACCCCAAAAGTCCCATTAAAACTACCTGAGGTTCTCCAAAACCCGCAATTTACCCTTTTCCACCATGATGACCACGGAAAACCCAACAAAATCCAACGGAGACACCAAAACACGTCAAAAATACCACAAAAAGAATAGGATCACCCCCAAAAACGAAAGAAAATCCCCAAAACCATAGATCCACCCCCCAAAAATCCTTAAACTCACCTGAATTTCTCCAAAACCCACAATTTACCTTTTACCACCACGATGACAAAGGAAAACCCAACGAAACCAATCGGAGAACCCAAAACACGTCAAAATAACGCCAAAAAAGAACAGGATCAGAAGAAAAAAAAAAAACAAAACATATGAACTTTCCCCCAATACCACCTTAAACTCACCTACTCTTCTCCACCTCAACAAAGAACTGGATCAAAAACAAAAACAAAAACAAAAACAAAAACTATGAATTTCCCCGCAAAACCACCCTAAACTCACCTGATCTTCTCCAAATCGACATTTCACTCCCATTCACCATAATGACAAACAAGAACCCAACGAAAACCAATGAAGAACCCAAAACACCTCAAAACCACAGTACAATCAAAACAAAACGCAACAGAGAAACCAAAACACGTCAAAAACACCCCAGAAAAGATCGGACCACCCCAAAAACAGAAGAAAACCCTAAAAAACAGAAGAAATCCCCCAAAACCATAGATTCACCCCAAAGCCACCCTAAAACTACCCGATGTTCTCTAAAACCTACAATTTAACCTTTTCCACCATGATGACCACGGAAAACCCAACGAAACCCAACGGAGACCCCAAAACACGTCAAAAACACACCAAAATCAACACAGATGCTAAAAAAAAAAATTAAAAAAAAAAAATGCCATGATTTAACCCTAAAAAAACCCTTAAACCTACCTGATGTTCTGCAAAACCCACAATCCACTCCTATTTAACATAATGAAAAACAAGAACCCAACAAAACCTAATGGAGACCCCAAAACACGTCAAAAACACCCCAAAAAATATCGGCATCATGCCCAAAACTGGAAGAAAATCCGCCAAAACTATAGATCCACCCCAAAACCACCCTAAACCTACCTGATGTTCTCCAAAAACAGCAATTTACCCTTTTCCACCATGATGACCAACGAGAACACAACAAAACCCAACAGAGATCCCAAAGAACGTCAAAAACACCCCAAAAAATATCGGCATCACCCCCAAAACTGGAAGAAAATCCACCAAAACCATAGATACACCCCAAAACCACCCTAAACCTACCTGATGTTCTCCAAAACCCACAATTTACCCTTTTCCACCATGATGACCACGGAAAACCCAACGAAACAAAATAGAGAACCAAAAAAATCAAAAAAAAAAAAAAACAAAATCAACCCAGATCTTAATAAAAAAAAAAAAAAAAAAAAAAAAACACCATGATATAACCCCCCAAAAAACTAAAACCTACCTGATGTTCTCCAAAACCCACAATCCACACCTATTTAACATAATGCCCAACAAGAAAACAACAAAACCCAACGGAGACCCCAAAACACGTTATAAACACCCCAAACAAGAACGGCATCACCCCAAAACGAAAGAAAACCCCAAATACCATAAATCCACCCCAAACGTCCCCCTTAACCTACCAGATGTTCTCCAAAACCCACAATTTACAATTTTCCACCATTATGACAACGGTAAACCCAACGAAACCCAACGGAGACCCCAAAACACGTCAAAAACACCCCAAAAAAGAACAGGATCACGCCAAAAAATAGAAGAAAACCCCAAATACCATAGATCCACCTCAAAGACACCCTAAACCTACCTGATGTTCTCCTAAGCCCAAAGCACACTCCCAACCACCATAAAACAAAATAGGAACTCAACGAAACGCAACGGAAACCCCAAAACACTTCAAAATCACCCGAAGAAAGGAGAGGATCACTCTCCAAAAAAGAAGAAAAGCCCAAATACCAGGAATCCACGCGAAAAGTCCCCCTAAACCTACCTGAAGTTCTCCAAAAACAGCAATTTACCCTTTTCCACCATGATGACCACGGAAAACCCAACGAAACCCAACGGAGACCCCAAAACACGTCAAAAACACACCAAAATCAACACAGATGCTAAAAAAAAAATAAAAAAAAAATGCCATGATTTAACCCTAAAAAAAACCTTAAACCTACTTGATGTTCTGCAAAACCCACAATCCATTCCTATTTAACATAATGAAAAACAAGAACCCAACAAAACCTAATGGAGACCCCAAAACACGTCAAAAACACCCCAAAAAATATCGGCATCATGCCCAAAACTGGAAGAAAATCCGCCAAAACTATAGATCCACCCCAAAACCACCCTAAACCTACCTGATGTTCTCCAAAAACAGCAATTTACCCTTTTCCACCATGATGACCAACGAGAACACAACAAAACCCAACAGAGACCCCAAAGAACGTGAAAAACACCCCAAAAAATATCGGCATCACCCCCAAAACTGGAAGAAAATCCACCAAAACCATAGATACACCCCAAAACCACCCTAAACCTACCTGATGTTCTCCAAAACCCACAATTTACCCTTTTCCACCATGATGACCACGGAAAACCCAACGAAACAAAATAGAGAACCAAAAAAATCAAAAAAAAAAAAAACAAAATCAACCCAGATCTTAAAAAAAAAAAAAAAAAAAAAAAAAAACACCATGATATAACCCCCCAAAAAACTAAAACCTATCTGATGTTCTCCAAAACCCACAATCCACACCTATTTAACATAATGCCCAACAAGAAAACAACAAAACCCAACGGAGACCCCAAAACACGTTATAAACACCCCAAACAAGAACGGCATCACCCCAAAACGAAAGAAAACCCCAAATACCATAAATCCACCCCAAACGTCCCCCTTAACCTACCAGATGTTCTCCAAAACCCACAATTTACAATTTTCCACCATTATGACAACGGTAAACCCAACGAAACCCAACGGAGACCCCAAAACACGTCAAAAACACCCCAAAAAAGAACAGGATCACGCCAAAAAATAGAAGAAAACCCCAAATACCATAGATCCACCCCAAAGACACCCTAAACCTACCTGATGTTCTCCTAAGCCCAAAGCACACTCCCAACCACCATAAAACAAAATAGGAACTCAACGAAACGCAACGGAAACCCCAAAACACTTCAAAATCACCCGAAGAAAGGAGAGGATCACTCTCCAAAAAAGAAGAAAACCCCAAATACCATGAATCCACGCGAAAAGTCCCCCTAAACCTACCTGAAGTTCTCCAAAAACAGCAATTTACCCTTTTCCACCATGATGATCACGGAAAACCCAACGAAACCCAACGGAGACCCCAAAACACGTCAAAAACACACCAAAATCAACACAGATGCTAAAAAAAAAAAATTAAAAAAAAAATGCCATGATTTAACCCTAAAAAAAACCTTAAACCTACCTGATGTTCTGCAAAACCCACAATCCACTCCTATTTAACATAATGAAAAACAAGAACCCAACAAAACCTAATGGAGACCCCAAAACACGTCAAAAACACCCCAAAAAATATCGGCATCACGCCCAAAACTGGAAGAAAATCCGCCAAAACTATAGATCCACCCCAAAACCACCCTAAACCTACCTGATGTTCTCCAAAAACAGCAATTTACCCTTTTCCACCATGATGACCACGGAAAACCCAACGAAACAAAATAGAGAACCAAAAAAATCAAAAAAAAAAAACAAAATCAACCCAGATCCTAAAAAAACAAAAACAAAAACAAAAAAACACCATGATATAACCCCCAAAAAAACTAAAACCTACCTGATGTTCTCCAAAACCCACAATCCACACCTATTTAACATAATGCCCAACAAGAAAACAACAAAACCCAACGGAGACCCCAAAACACGTTATAAACACCCCAAACAAGAACGGCATCACCCCAAAACGAAAGAAAACCCCAAATACCATAAATCCACCCCAAACGTCCCCCTTAACCTACCTGATGTTCTCCAAAACCCACAATTTACAATTTTCCAACATGATGACAACGGAAAACGCAACGAAACCCAACGGAGACCCCAAAACACGTCAAAAACACCACAAAAAATAAAAGAACAGGATCATCCCCCCAAAAAAATAGAAGAAAACCCCAAATACCATAGATGCACCCCCAAACCACCCTAAACCTACCTGATGTTCACCAAAACCAACTATTTACCATTTTCCACACTGATGACCAACAAGAACCCAACTAAAATCCAACGGAGACCCCAAAACACGTCAAAAACACGCCAAAAAGGAACTGGATCAGAAGAAAAAAACCCAAAACCATGATTTTCCCCCCAAAACCACCCTAAGCTCACCTGATCTTCTCCAAAACCCACAATCCACTCCCATTGACCTTAACGACAAACGACAACCCAACGAAACCCAACGGAGACCCCAAAACATGTCAAAAACACACCCAAAAAGAACAAGATCACCCCAAAAAAAAACAGAAGAAAAACGCAAATACCATGAATCCACCCCAAAAGTCCCATTAAAACTACCTGAAGTTCTCCAAAACCCGCAATTTACCCTTTTCCACCATGATGACCACGGAAAACCCAACAAAATCCAACGGAGACACCAAAACACGTCAAAAACACCACAAAAAGAATAGGATCACCCCCAAAAACGAAAGAAAATCCCCAAAACCATAGATCCACCCCCCAAAAATCCTTAAACTCACCTGAATTTCTCCAAAACCCACAATTTACCTTTTACCACCACGATGACAAAGGAAAACCCAACGAAACCAATCGGAGAACCCAAAACACGTCAAAATAACGCCAAAAAAGAACATGATCAGAAGAAAAAAAAAAAAAAAACAAAACGTATGAACTTTCCCCCAATACCACCTTAAACTCAACTACTCTTCTCCAAAACCCACAATCCACTCCCATTTAACTTAACGACCAACGAGAACCCAACGAAAACCAACAGAGACCCCAAAACACGTCCAAAACACCCCAAAAAAGAACAGGATCACGCCAAAAAATAGAAGAAAACCCCAAATACCATGAATCACCCCCCCCCCCAAAAAAAAAAAAAAACTGAATAACATATATCCACCTCAAAAGCACCCTAAACCTACCTGATGTTCTCCAAAACCCACAATTTAACCTTTTCCACCATGATGACCAACGAGAACACAACAAAACCCAACAGAGACCCCAAAACATGTCAAAAACATCCCAAACAAAAACGGGATCACCCCCAAAAATGGAAGAAAATACGCCAAAACCATAGATACACCCCAAAACCACCCTAAACCTACCTGATGTTCTCCAAAACCCACAATTTAACCTTTTCCACCATGATGACCAACGAGAACCCAACAAAACCCAACAGAGACCCCAAAACATGTCAAAAACATCCCAAAGAAGAACGGGATCACCCCCAAAACTGGAAGAAAATCTGCCAAAACCATAGATACACCCCAAAACCACCCTAAACCTACCTGAAGATCTCCAAAACACACAATTTACCCTAATCCACCATGATTACCACGGAAACACAACGAAACCCAACGGAGACACCCAAACACGTCAAAAACACACCAAAATGAAACCAGATCCTAAAAAAAAAAAAAAAATGCCATGATTTAACCCTGAAAAATGTCTTAAACCTACCTGATGTTCTGCAAAACCCACAATCCACTCCTATTTAACATAATGAAAAACGAGAACCCAACAAAACCTAATGGAGACCCCAAAACACATCAAAAACACCCCAAAAAGTATCGGCATCACCCCCAAAACTGGAAGAAAATCCCCCAAAACCATAGATCCACCCCAAAACCACCCTAAACCTACCTGATGTTCTCCAAAACCCACAATCCACACCTATTTAACATAATGACCAACAAGAACACAACGAAACCCAACGGAGACCCCCAAACACGTCAAATACACAAAAAAAAGAACAGGATCACGCCAAAAAATAGAAGAAAACCCCAAATACCACAGATCCACCTCAAAGACACCCTAAACCTACCTGATGTTCTCCTAAGCCCAAAGCACACTCCCAACCAACATAAAACACATTAGGAACTCAACGAAACGCAACAGAAACCCAAAACACTTCAAAATCACCCGAAGAAAGGAGAGGATCACTCCCCCAAAAAGAAGAAAACCCCAAATACCATGAATCCACGTGAAAACTCCCCCTAAACCTACCTGAAGTTCTCCAAAACCCACAATTTACCCTTTTCCAACACGATGACCATGGAAAACCCAATGAAACACAACGGAGACCCCAAAACACGTCAAAAAGAACACAAAAAGTACAGGATCATCCCCCCCCCCCCAAAAAAAAAAAAAAAAAAAAAAAACTGAATACCACATATCCACCCCAAAACCACCCTAAACCTACCTGATGTTCTACAAAACCCACAACTTACACTTTTCCACAATGATGACCAACGAGAACCCAACAAAACCCAACAGAGACCCCAAAAACCTTAAAAAACACCCCAAACAAGAATGGCATCACCCCCAAAACTGGAAGAAAATCCGCCAAAACCATAGATCCACCCCAAAACCACCCTAAACCTACCTGATGTTCTGCAAAACCCACAATCCACTCCTATTTAACATAATGACAAACAAGAACCTAACAAAACCTAATGGAGACCCCAAAACACGTCAAAAACACCCCAAAAAATATCGGCATCACCTCCAAAACTGCAAGAAAATACGCCAAAACCATAGATACACCCCAAAACCACCCTAACCCTACCTGAAGATCTCCAAAACACACAATTTACCCTAATCCACCATGATGACCACGGAAACCCAACGAAACCCAACGGAGACACCCAAACACGTCAAAAACACATCAAAATGAAACCAGATCCTAAAAAAAAAAAAAAAATGCCATGGTTTAACCCTGAAAAACGTCTTAAACCTACCTGATGTTCTGCAAAACCCACAATCCACTCCAATTTAACGTAATGACAAACAAGAACCCAACAAAACCTAATGGAGACCCCAAAACACATCAAAAACACCCCAAAAAGTATCGGCATCACCCCCAAAACTGGAAGAAAATCCCCCAAAACCATAGATCCACCCCAAAACCACCCTAAACCTACCTGATGTTCTCCAAAACCCACAATTTACCCTTTTCCACCATGATGACCAATGAGAACCCAACAAAACCCAACAGAGACCCCAAAAACCTTAAAAAACACCCCAAACAAGAATGGCATCACCCCCAAAACTGGAAGAAAATCCGCCAAAACCATAGATCCTCTCCAAAACCACCCTAAATAAACCCGTCAGAGACCCCATAACACGTCAAAATCACGCCAAAAAAGAACTGGATCAGAAGAAAAAAAAAAAAAAAAGTATGAATTTTCCCCCAAAACCACCCTAAACTCACCTGATCTTCTCCAAAACCCACAATCCACTCCCATTTACCTTAACGACCAACGAGAACCCAACGAAATCCAATGGAGACCACAAAACACTTCAAAAACACCCCAAAAAAGAACGCGATCAACCCCAAAACTGGAAGAAAATCCCAAAAGCCATGGATCCACCCCAAAAGTCCCCCTAAACCTACCTGATGTTCTCCAAATCCCAAAGTCCACTCCCGACCACCATAAAAACCATTAGGAACCCAACAACACCGAACGGAAACCACAAAACATGTCAAACACAAGCCAAAAAACAAAAGGATCACCCCAGAAAACACAAGAAAATCCCAAAAGCCATAGATCCATCCCAAATGTCCCCCTAAACCTGCCTGATGTTCTCCAAAACCCACAATTTAAACTATTCCAACATGATGACCAATAAGAAGCCAACTAAAACCCAAGGGAGACCACAAAACACGTCAAAAACACGCCAAACAAGAACAGGATCACCCCAGAAAACACAAGAAAATACCAAAAGCCATAGATCCATCCCAAATATCCCCCTAAACCTACCTGATGTTCTCCAAAACCCACAATTTACACTTTTCCACCATGATGACTAATAAGAAGCCAAGTAAAACCCAACGGAGACTCAAAAAAACTTCAAAAATACACCAGAAAATAACAGGATCACCCCAAAAAAACAGAAGAAAAACTCAAATACCATGAATCCACCCCAGAAGTCCCCCTAAATTTACCTGAAGTTCTCCAAAAATCGCAATTTACCATTTTCCACCATGATGACAATGGAAAACGCAACAAAACCCAACGGAGACCACAAAACACGTCACAAACACCCCCAAAAGGATAGGATCACAAAAAAAAAAAAAAAAAAAAAAAAAAAAAAAAAAAAAAAAAAAGAAGAAAACCATAGATCCAACCCAAAACCACCCTAAACCTACCTGATGTTCTCCAAAACCCAAAGTCCACTCCCAACCACCATAAAACCCATTAGGAACACAACAAAGCCCAACGGAGACACCAAAACACGGCATTAAAACCCCAAAAAAGAACACGATCACCCCCAAAAATGAAAGAAAACACCCAGAACCATAGATCCATCCTCAAACCACCCTAAACCTACTTGATATTCTCCAAAACCCACAATTTACCATTTTCCACCATGATGACAAGGGAAAACCAAATGAAACCCAACGGAGACCCCAAAAAACGTTAAAAACACCCCAAAAAAGAACTGGGTAAGAAGAAAAAAAAAAACAAAAAAAAAAACATGAATTTCCCCACAAAACCACCCTAAACCCATCTGATCTTCTCCAAATCCCACATTTCACTCCCATTGAACTTAACGACCAACGAGAACCCAACGAAATCCAATGGAGACCACAAAACACTTCAGAAACATCCCAAACAAGAACGCGATCAACCCCAAAACTGGAAGAAAATCCCCAAAGCCATAGATCCACCCCAAAAGTCCCCCTAAACCTGCCTGATGTTCTCCAAAACCCACAATTTAAACTATTCCAACATGATGACCAATAAGAAGCCAACCAAAACCCAAGGGAGACCACAAGACACGTCAAAAACAACACAAAAATAAACAGGATCACCCCAGAAAACAAAAGAAAATCCCAAAGGGCATAGATCCACCAAAAATATCCCCCTAAACCTACCTGATGTTCTCCAAATCCCAAAGTCAACTCCCGACCACCATAAAACCAATTAGGAATACAAAAAACCCAATGGAGACCCCAAAACACGGCATAAACACCCCAAACAAGAACAGGATCACCCCCAAAAACGAAAGAAAACCCCAAAGCCATAGATCCACCCCAAAAGTCCCCCTTAACCTACCTGATGTTCTCCAAAACCCACAATTTACACTTTTCCACCATGATGACCAATAAGAAGCCAAGTAAAACCCAACGGAGACCTCAAAAAACGTCAAAACCACCCCAAAAAAGAACACGATCACCACAAAAAAAAAAAAAAAAAAAAAAAAGAAAACCCCAAAACCATAGATCCACCCCAAAACCACCCTAAACCTACCTGATGTTCTCCAAAACCCACAATTTACAATTTTCCAACATGATGACCAACACGAACCCAACTAAAACACAACGGAGACCCAAAAACAAATCTAAAACACGCCAAAAAAGAACTGGAAAAGAACAAATATCCCAATACCATGAATTTCCCCCCAAAACCACCCTAAACTCACCTGATCATCTCCAAACCCCACAATCCACTCCCATTGAACTTAACGACGACCGACAACACAATGAAACCCAACGGAGACCCAAAAACACGTCAAAAATACCCCAGGAAAGAACAGGATCACCCCAAAAAACAGAAGAAAAACTCAAATACCATGAATCCACCCCAGAAGTCCCCCTAAAACTACCTGAAGTTCACCAAAAATCGCAATTTACCCTTTTCCACCACGATGACAATGGAAAACCCAACAAAACAACCCAAAAAAGAACGAGACCACCCAAAAACAGAAGAAAACCCTAAAAAAAAAAAAAAAAAAGAAATCCCCCAAAACCATAGATTCACACCCCCAAATTCCTTAAACTCACCTGATGTTCACCAAAACCCACAATTTACCCTTTTCCACCATGATGACCGAGAACCCAAAAAAACCCAACGGACAACCCCAAACACCTCAAAAACTTCCCAAAAAAGAACGGGACCAGCCAAAAAAAAAAACAAAAGAAAACCCCCAAAACCATGAATCTGCCCCAAAAGTCCCCCTAAACCTACCTGAAGTTCTCCAAATCCCAAAGTCCACTCCCGACCACCATAAAAACCATTAGGAACCCAACAACACCGAACGGAAACCACAAAACATGTCAAACACACGCCAAAAAACAAAAGGATCACCCCAGAAAACACAAGAAAATCCCCAAAGCCATAGATCCATCCCAAATGTCCCCCTAAACCTGCCTGATGTTCTCCAAAACCCACAATTTAAACTATTCCAACATGATGACCAATAAGAAGCCAACTAAAACCCAAGGGAGACCACAAAACACGTCAAAAACACGCCAAAAAAGAACAGGATAAACCCCCAAAAAAAACAGAAAAAAAAAAAACAAAAGCATAGATCCATCCGAAAACCATCCTAAACCTACCTGATGTTCTCCAAAACCCAGAATTTTCCATTTTCCAACATGATTACGAACAAAACCCAACTAAAACCCAAAGGAGACCCAAAAACACATCAAAAACACGCCAAAAAAGAACTGGATCAGAAGAAAAAACCCCAATACCATGAATTTCCCTTCAAACCACCCTAAACTCACCTGATCTTCTCCAAAACCCACAATCCACTCCCATTGAACTTAATGACCAACGAGAACCCAACGAAATCCAATGGAGACCACAAAACACTTCAGAAACATCCCAAACAAGAACGCGATCAACCCCAAAACTGGAAGAAAATCCCCAAAGCCATAGATCCACCCCAAAAGTCCCCCTAAACCTGCCTGATGTTCTCCAAAACCCACAATTTAAACTATTCCAACATGATGACCAATAAGAAGCCAACCAAAACCCAAGGGAGACCACAAGACACGTCAAAACCACCCCAAAAAAGAACACGATCACCACAAAAAAAAAAAAAAAAAAAAAAAGAAAACCTCAAAACCATAGATCCACCCCAAAACCACCCTAAACCTACCTGATGTTCTCCAAAACCCAAAGTCCACTGCCAACCACCATAAAACCCATTAGGAACCCAAAAACACCCAACGGAGACCCCAAAAAACGTCAGACACACGCCAAAAAACAAAAGGATCACCCCAGAAAACACAAGAAAATCCCAAAAGACATAGATCCATCCCAAATGTCCCCCTAAACCTGCCTGATGTTCTCCAAAACCCACAATTTAAACTATTCCAACATGATGACCAATAAGAAGCCAACCAAAACCCAAGGGAGACCACAAGACACGTCAAAAACAACACAAAAATAAACAGGATCACCCCAGAAAACAAAAGAAAATCCCAAAGGGCATAGATCCACCCCAAATATCCCCCTAAACCTACCTGATGTTCTCCAAATCACAAAGTCAACTCCCGACCACCATAAAACCAATTAGGAACACAAAAAACCCAATGGAGACCCCAAAACACGGCATAAACACCCCAAACAAGAACAGGATCACCCCCAAAAACGAAAGAAAACCCCAAAGCCATAGATCCACCCCAAAACCACCCTAAACCTACCTGATGTTCTCCAAAACCCACAATTTACAATTTTCCAACATGATGACCAACACGAACCCAACTAAAACCCAACGGAGACCCAAAAACAAATCTAAAACACGCCAAAAAATAACTGGATCAGAACAAAAAATCCCAATACCATGAATTTCCCCCCAAAACCACCCTAAACTCACCTGATCGTCTCCAAACCCCACAATCCACTCCCATTGAACTTAACGACGACCGACAACACAACGAAACCCAACGGAGACCCAAAAACACGTCAAAAATACCACAGAAAATAACAGGATCAACCCAAAAAAACAGAAGAAAAACTCAAATACCATGAATCCACCCCAGAAGTCCCCCTAAAACTACCTGAAGTTCTCCAAAAATCGCAATTTACCATTTTCCACCACGATGACAACGGAAAACGCAACAAAACCCAACGGAGACCATAAAACACGTCACAAACACCCCCAAAAAGAATAGGATCACGCCCAAAAACGAAAGAAAATCCCCAAAATCATAGATCCACCCCAAATCCACCCTAAACCTACCTGATTGTACTGGGTCTGGCTGGAATGTTAACTTTCCCGGCAGCAGCCCATACAGTGCCGTACTCTGTACTTGTAGCTGGAACAGCAGTGTTATCACACCAGTGTTGTGTCTACTGCTGAGCAGCAGTGGCACAGCATTGGGCCTTTCTCTAACCCTCCTAGGGGGTGGGCAAAAAGTGAGGAGAGAAACATCACTATGGCAGCTGACCTAAACCAATCAAAGGGATATTCCATACCATGTGGTGTCACACTCAGCAATAAAAGGTGGAAACAGGAAGAAGAGGGGAGGGGTGGGCTCTCGTTGAGAAGACGTCGGTCCTCCTCTCGAACACCGGCTGCGTGCGTTGAGGCCTTGCTTCAAGGACGTGGTCAATCATGGCTCATTTGTGGGAAGTAGAGAGTAATTTCTTTCCTCTGCACTTCCATATAGCTTTCATTTATTTTGTTTGTTTGTTTTCCTCCCTTTTTCCCCTTTTCCCTTTTACTTCCCCTTAGTTAAATTGTTTAGTTCATGGTAGTCTTTATTTAATTATTATAATTATTTCCCTTTAAATAATTATCCTTATCTCAACCCGTGAGTTGTTCTTTGCTTTACTTCTCCCCCTCCTCATCTAAAGGAGGGGGAGTGAGAGAGCGGTTGTGGGGTTTAGCTGCCCAGCACGGTAAAACCACCACACTGATGTTCTCCAAAACCCAAAGTCCACTCCCAACCACCATAAAACCCATTAGGAACCCAACAAAGCCCAACAGAGACACCAAAACACGGCATAAACACCCCAAAAAAGAACAGGATCACCCCAGAAAACACAAGAAAATCCCAAAAGCCATAGATCCATCCCAAATGTCCCCCTAAACCTACCTGATGTTCTCCAAAACCCACAATTTACCATTTTCCACCATGATGACAACGGAAAACCCAACGAAACCCAACAGAGACCCCAAAACACGTCAAAGACACCCCAAAAAAGAACACGATCACCCCCAAAAACGAAAGAAAACACCCAGAACCATAGATCCATCCTCAAACCACCCTAAACCTACCTGATGTTCTCCATAACCCGCAATTTACCCTTTTCCACCACGATGACAACGGAAAACCCAACAAAACAACCCAAAAAAGAACGAGACCACCCCAAAAACAGAAGAAAACCCTAAAAAAAAAAACAGAAGAAATCCCCCAAAACCATAGATTCACACCCCCAAATTCGTTAAACTCACCTGATGTTCACCAAAACCCACAATTTACCCTTTTCCACCATGATGACCGAGAACCCAACAAAACCCAACGGACAACCCCAAACCCCTCAAAAACTTCCCAAAAAAGAACGAGACCAACCAAAAAAACAGAATAAAATCCCAAAAACCATGAATCTGCCCCAAAAGTCCCCCTAAACCTACCTGAAGTTCTCCAAAACCCGCAATTTTCCATTTTCCACCACGATGACAACGGAAAACCCAACAAAACACCCCAAAAAAGAACGGGACCACCCAAAAACAGAAGATAACTCTAAAAAAAAAAAAAAAAAAGAAGAAATCCCCCAAAACCATAGATTCACCCCCCAAAAATCCTTAAAATCACCTGATGTTCTCCAATATCCACAATTTACCCTTTTCCCCCATGATGACCAAGAACCCAAAAAAACCCAACGGAGACCCCAAAACATGTCAAAAACACCCCCAAAAAGAAAAGGATCACCCCAAAAACGAAAGAAAACCCCCAAAACGATAGATCGACCCCAAAATCACCCTAAACCTACCTGATGTTCTCCAAAACCCACAATTTACACTTTTCCACACTGATGACCACGGAAAACCCAACGAAACCCAACGGAGACCCCAAAACACGTCAAAAGCACCCCAAACAAGAACGGGATCACCCCCAAAACTGGAAGAAAATCCACCAAAACCATAGATCCACCCCAAAACCACCCTCAACCTACCTGATGTTCTCCAAAACCCACAATTTAATATTTTCCACCATGATGACCACGGAAAACCCAACGAAACCCAACGGAGACCCCAAAACACATCAAAAACATCCCAAAAAAGAACTGGATAAGAAGAAAAAAAAAAAAAAAAAACAAAAACCATGAATTTCCCCACTAAACCACCCTAAACTCACCTGATCTTCTCCAAATCCCACATTTCACTCCCATTCACCATGATGACCAACAAGAACCCAACAAAACCCAACGGAGACCAAAAAACACCTCAAGAACACCCCAAAAAAGAACAGGATCACACCCCCCCCAAAAAAAAAAAAAAAAACAGAAGAAAACCCCAAATACCATAGATGCACCCCTGTGGAGGAATGGTTAAGTAAAATAGGACATGTGGATGTTGGGCAGTTAGGAGGCAATGGGCTAGTAAAGTACCGTACTCAACTCACATGAATCTGGCATGTACACAGCTGGCTGAGAGCCAATCAGGCTCAAGGACACGATGCCCTTGAGCGATTGGGAAAGTCCCTAAGGCGGGACGGTAGCTAAAAGAAGGAGAAACTACCTGAAAAGAGCGGGAAATGTTAGCCAATCCTGAGCTTAGTTTTTGCAATATGTATGAGTTGATTATGTTCGAACTAGATAAAAGGCGACTGAGCTATCCATTAAAGTTGAAGTTCGTTGTTCACTCATATTGAGCGTCTGTGTCTTCCTTCCATCGACAACAAATTGGCGCCCGAACAGGGACCGGTCTGAACGGGATTTGGACACTGCTGGCAGTGATCCTGGGCCACGTGTTGGACGGAATAAGGGAGGATCCGGTCCTGCAACGCAGCCCAGGAGGTGGAAGGGACAAGAATCCCCGCACCCGCGTCGGGAAGGTGAAAGGGACGTGGAGTCCCCGCACCCGGGAGAGGATCCCGCCGGTCACGCGTCGCCGAGGTCTGAAAGGTGAAAGGGACAGGAGTCCCCGCACCCGCAGCTCGGAAGGTGGAAGGGAGTCCCCACACTCGGGATGAACCTATAAAGGGTCCCGCCGGAAAAGCGCCGCCGAGGTCTTTGCAAAGGCTGCAACTGTATATATAAAGGTATGAAAGATAAGCGGCATATAATTTGCTCAGATGCTTTTTAGAAAAGCGGAGCATTTTAGATATAGATTGTAAAAAAGAATTACCAGGTTTATTAGCATATGCAGTAGCGCAGGGTTGTTTTACAAATCCTGATGCAGTTTTTTGAACAAACAGAGTGGCGTAAATTTGGAGATAAATTGTTTGATGTTATTAATGATATTAAGTCTGCTAAAAAATTATTGAAGCCTTGGAGAACAGTCACTAGCGCTTTAGCTATACATCAGGCTGAACAGAGAGTCGCTGCTGCCGCTACAGAGCGACTGGGATTGCTGGGAAGTGCTGGAGCTGGGCATTGCCCACTGCCGCCTTCAGTGAGAACGGTAACGCTGCCTCAGGGGGCTACGGGGCAATGGGAGCCTCCCCTCCCTCAGTCACCGCCACGAGCAGCGCTGCGCTTGGAGCTCACCGTGTGGCAAGTCGGCACAGAGCAGAGGGATGGACATCAGGACCCTGCAGCCTGTCTGACGTAACCATGGAAGCAGCGGCGGCTGTGCTGCTTCTCTCTGGCATGTTTTTGATCTGTGGAGACCGTGCATGGCAAGGAGTACCAGCCAATGCTTTTGGAGGACCGTGTTACCTAGGGCGACTCACACTTTTCACTCCAGATTTACACTCGTGGCAGAACTCGACAAGGAGCAGAAGAATTAAACGAGAACTAAAAACTTTGGGTTCTGACTGTAATGATGATGTAGAATTGTGGGGTCCAGCAGAAAGATTCTTTGCTTCTTTGGTGCCTGGTGTGGGAACTGCACACGCTTTGACTAACATTAATAAGCTTGCTTGTTGGGCTGTTAAACAATCGAATGTAACAACACAAGTTCTTTCTGAAATGTCACAAGATATGGAGAGTCTAAGACATGCTGTATTGCAAAATAGGGCCGCTATTGATTTCTTGTTGCTGGCTCAGGGACATGGGTGTGAAGATGTAGAAGGAATGTGTTGCTTTTATCTTTCCGACCATGGTTAGTCAATTCACGACCAGTTGAAATGGTTAAGGGATCATACACAAAAAATTGTAGTACAAGATAGTTGGTTTGAAGATTGGCTTAAATCTGTTTTTGGGAACCATGGGTGGATGGGTTTTGTTAGTTAAAGAGGGACTTCGCTTTCTACTTATAATTATATTGATTATAGTTGCTGCACATATAATCTTTAACTGCCTAACTAAGAAACTAGAGCAACTCACAGAGAAGGTATTTGTAGTGCAAAATAAAAACGGGGGAATTGTGGAGGAATGGTTAAGTAAAATAGGACATGTGGATGTTGGGCAGTTAGGAGGCAATGGGCTAGTAAAGTACCGTACTCAACTCACATGAATCTGGCATGTACACAGCTGGCTGAGAGCCAATCAGGCTCAAGGACACGATGCCCTTGAGCGATTGGGAAAGTCCCTAAGGCGGGACGGTAGCTAAAAGAAGGAGAAACTACCTGAAAAGAGCGGGAAATGTTAGTCAATCCTGAGCTTAGTTTTTGCAATATGTATGAGTTGATTATGTTCGAACTAGATAAAAGGCGACTGAGCTATCCATTAAAGTTGAAGTTCATTGTTCACACATATTGAGCGTCTGTGTCTTCCTTCCATCGACAACACACCCCAAAAACCCTAAACCTACCTGAGTTCTCAAAATCCCAAAGTCCACGCCCAACCACCATAAAACCCATTAGGAACTAAACGAAACACAACGGAAACCCCAAAACACGTCAAAAACAACCCAAAAAAGAACAGGATCACTCCAAAAAAAAAGAGAAGAAAACCTCAAAAGCCATAGATCCACCCCAAAAGTCCCCCTAAACATACCTGATGTTCTCCAAAACCCACAATTTAAACTGTTCCAACATGATGACCAATAAGAAGCCAACTAAAACCCAACGGAGACCACAAAACACAACAAAAACACCCCAAAAAAGAACACGATCAACACAAAAAAAAAAAAAAAAAAAAAAAAAAACAGAAAAAAAAAAACAAAAGCCATAGATCCACCGCAAAATTCCCCCTAAACCTACCTGATGTTCTCCAAAACCCACAATTTACCCTTTTCCACCATGATGACCAGGGAAAACACAACGAAACCCAACGGAGACCCCAAAACACGTCAAAATCACCCCAAACAGGAAGGGGATCACCCCCAAAACTGGAAGAAAATCCCACAAAACCATAGATCCACCCCAAAACCACCCTACACCTACCTGATGTTCTCCAAAACCCACAATTTACCCTTTTCCACACTCATGACCACGGAAAACCCAAGAAAACCAAACGGAGACCCCAAAACACATCAAAATCACCCCAAACAGGAAGGGGATCACCCCCAAAACTGGAAGAAAATCCCCCAAAACCATAGATCCACCCCAAAACCACCCTACACCTACCTGATGTTCTCCAAAACCCACAATTTATCATTTTCCACCATGATGACAACGGAAAACCCAACAAAACCCAACGCAGACCCCAGAACATGTTAAAAACACGCCAAAAAAAAACTGGATAAGAAGAAAAAAAAAAAACAAAAACCATGAATTTCCCCACTAAACCACCCTAAACTCACCTGATCTTCTCCAAATCCCACATTTCACTCCCATTAACCATGATGAACAACAAGAAACAAAAACCCAACGGAGACCACAAAACACCTCAAAAACACAACAAAAAAGAATAGGATCACTCCAGAAAACACAAGAAAACCCCAAAAAGCCATAGATCCACCCCAAATGTCCCCCTAAACCTACCTGATGTTTTCCAAATCCCAAAGTCCACTCCCAACCACCATAAAACCCATTAGGAACCCAACAAAACCCAACGGAGACACCAAAACACGGCATAAACACCCCAAAAAAGAACAGGATCATCCCAAAATAAACGAAGTAAACCCCAAAAGCCATAGATCCACCCCAAAAGTCCCCCTAAACCTACCTGATGTTCTCCAAAACCCACAATTTACCATTTTCCACAATGATGACAACGGAAAACCCAGCGAAATCCAACAGAGACCCCAAAACACGTCAAAGACACAACAAAAAAGAACACGATCACCCCCAAAAATGAAAGAAAACACCCAGAACCATAGATCCATCCTCAAACCACCCTAAACCTACCTGATGTTCTCCATAACCCGCAATTTACCCTTTTCCACCACGATGACAACGGAAAACCCAACAAAACACCCCAAAAAAAGAAAGAGACCACCCCAAAAACAGAAGAAAACACTAAAAAAAAAAAAAAAAAAAAAAAAAGAAGAAGAAATCCCCGAAAGCCAGAGATTCAACCCCCAAATTCCTTAAACTCACCTGATGTTCTCCAAAACCCACAATTTACCCTTTTTCACCATGATGACCGAGAACCCAACAAAACCCAACGGACAACCCCAAACACCTCAAAAACTTCCCAAAAAAGAACGGGACCAGCCAAAAAAAAAAAAACAGAAGAAAACCCCCAAAACCATGAATCTGCCCCAAATGTCCCCCTAAACCTACCTGAAGTTCTCCAAAACCCACTATTTCTCTTTTTCCACCACGATGTCAAAGGAAAACCCAACGAAACCAGTCAGAGACCCCAAAACACGTCAAAATAACGCCAAAAAAGAACTGGATCAGAAGAAAAAAAAAAAAATAAAGTATGAATTTTCCCCCAATACCACCCTAAACTCAACTAATCTTCTCTAAAACCCACAATCCACTCCCTTTTACCTTAACGACCAACGAGAACACAACGAAACCCAACGGAGACCACAAAACACGTCCAAAACACCCCAAAAAAGAAAAGGATCACCCCCCAGAAAACAGAAGAAAATGCCAAATACCATGAATCCGCACCAAAGGTCCGCCTAAACCTACCTGAAGTTCTCCAAAACCCGCAATTTACCCTTTTCCACCACGATGACAACAGAAAACCCAATAAAACACCAAAAAAAAGAACGGAACCACCCCAAAAAAGAAGATAACCCTAAAAAAAAAAAAAACCAAAAACAGAATAAATCCCCCATCATACATTCACCCCCCAAAAATCCTTAAAATCCCTGATGTTCTCCAAAACCCACAATTTACCCTTTTCCACCATGATGACCGAGAACCCAACAAAACCCAACGGAGACCCTAAAACACGTCAAAAACAACCCCAAAAAGAAAAGGATCACCCCAAAAACGAAAGAAAACCCCCCAAAACCATAGATCCATCCCAAAAGTCCCCCTAAACCTACCTGATGTTCTCCAAATACCAAAGTCCACTCCAGAGCACCGTAAAAACAATTAGGAACCCAACAAAACCCAACAGAGAGCCCAAAACACGTTATAAACACCCCAAACAAGAACAGGATCACCCCAAAACGAAAGAAAACCCCAAATACCATGAATCCACCCCAAACGTCCCCCTTAACCTACCTGATGTTCTCCAAAACCCACAATTTACCATTTTCCAACATGATGACAACGGAAAACGCAACGAAACCCAACAGAGACCCCAAAACACGTCAAAAACACCACAAAAAAAAGAACAGGATCACCCAAAAAAAAAAAAACCAGAACAAAACCCCAAATAGCATAGACGCACCCCCAAACCACCCTAAACCTACCTGATGTTCACCAAAACCAACTATTTACCATTTTCCACACTGATGACCAACAAGAACCCAACTAAAATCCAACGGAGACCCCAAAACACGTCAAAAACACGCCAAAAAGGAACTGGATCAGAAGAAAAAAACCCAAAACCATGATTTTCCCCCCAAAACCACCCTAAGCTCACCTGATCTTCTCCAAAACCCACAATCCACTCCCATTGACCTTAACGACAAACGACAACCCAACAAAACCCAACGGAGACACCAAAACATGTCAAAAACACACCAAAAAAGAACAAGATCACCCAAAAAAAAAACAGAAGAAAAACGCAAATACCATGAATCCACCCCAAAAGTCCCATTAAAACTACCTGAAGTTCTCCAAAACCCGCAATTTACCCTTTTCCACCATGATGACCACGGAAAACCCAACAAAATCCAACGGAGACACCAAAACACGTCAAAAACACCACAAAAAGAATAGGATCACCCCCAAAAACGAAAGAAAATCCCCAAAACCATAGATCCACCCCCCAAAAATCCTTAAACTCACCTGAATTTCTCCAAAACCCACAATTTACCTTTTACCACCACGATGACAAAGGAAAACCCAACGAAACCAATCGGAGAACCCAAAACACGTCAAAATAACGCCAAAAAAGAACAGGATCAGAAGAAAAAAAAAAAAAAAAAAAAACAAAACGTATGAACTTTCCCCCAATACCACCTCAAACTCACCTGAATTTCTCCAAAACCCACAATCCACTCCCATTTAACTTAACGACCATCGAGAACCCAACGAAACCCAACGGAGACCCCAAAACACATCAAAAACACCCCAAAAAAGAACAGGATCACGCCAAAAAATAGAAGAAAACCCCAAATACCATGAATCACCCCCCCCCTCAAAAAAAAAACAAAACTGAATACCATAGATCTACCCCAAAAGCACCCTAAACCTACCTGATGTTCTCCAAAACCCACAATCCACACCTATTTAACATAATGACCAACAAGAACACAACAAAACCCAACAGAGACCCCAAAACACGTCAAAAACACCCCAAAAAAGAACAGGATCACGCCAAAAAATAGAAGAAAACCCCAAATACCATAGATCCACCCCAAAGACACCCTAAATCTACCTGATGTTCTCCTAAGCCCAAAGCACACTCCCAACCAACATAAAACAAAAAAGGAACTGAACGAAACGCAACGGAAACCCCAAAACACTTCAAAATCACCCGAAGAAAGGAGAGGATCACTCTCCAAAAAAGAAGAAAACCCCAAATACCATGAATCCACGCGAAAAGTCCCCCTAAACCTACCTGAAGTTCTCCAAAAACAGCAATTTACCCTTTTCCACCATGATGACCACGGAAAACCCAACGAAACACAACGGAGACCCCAAAACACGTCAAAAACACACCAAAATCAACACAGATGCTAAAAAAAAAATTAAAAAAAAAAAGCCATGATTTAACCCTAAAAAAACCCTTAAACCTACCTGATGTTCTGCAAAACCAACAATCCACTCCTATTTAACATAATGAAAAACAAGAACCCAACAAAACCTAATGGAGACCCCAAAACACGTCAAAAACACCCCAAAAAATATCGGCATCACGCCCAAAACTGGAAGAAAATCCCCCAAAACTATAGATCCACCCCAAAACCACCCTAAACCTACCTGATGTTCTCCAGAAACAGCAATTTACCCTTTTCCACCATGATGACCAACGAGAACACAACAAAACCCAACAGAGACCCCAAAGAACGTCAAAAACACCCCAAAAAATATCGGCATCACCCCCAAAACTGGAAGAAAATCCACCAAAACCATAGATACACCCCAAAACCACCCTAAACCTACCTGATGTTCTCCAAAACCCACAATTTACCCTTTTCCACCATGATGACCAACGAGAACCCAACAAAACCCAACAGAGACCCCAAAACACGTCAAAAACACCACAAAAAATAAAAGAACAGGATCACCCCCCAAAAAAAATAGAAGAAAACCCCAAATACCATAGATGCACCCCCAAACCACCCTAAACCTACCTGATGTTCACCAAAACCAACTATTTACCATTTTCCACACTGATGACCAACAAGAACCCAACTAAAATCCAACGGAGACCCCAAAACACGTCAAAAACACGCCAAAAAGGAACTGGATCAGAAGAAAAAAGCCCAAAACCATGATTTTCCCCCCAAAACCACCCTAAGCTCACCTGATCTTCTCCAAAACCCACAATCCACTCCCATTGACCTTAACGACAAACGACAACCCAACGAAACCCAACGGAGACCCCAAAACATGTCAAAAACACACCAAAAAAGAACAAGATCACCCCCAAAAAAAACAGAAGAAAAACGCAAATACCATGAATCCACCCCAAAAGTCCCATTAAAACTACCTGAAGTTCTCCAAAACCCGCAATTTACCCTTTTCCACCATGATGACCACGGAAAACCCAACAAAATCCAACGGAGACACCAAAACACGTCAAAAACACCACAAAAAGAATAGGATCACCCCCAAAAACGAAAGAAAATCCCCAAAACCATAGATCCACCCCCCAAAAATCCTTAAACTCACCTGAATTTCTCCAAAACCCACAATTTACCTTTTACCACCACGATGACAAAGGAAAACCCAACGAAACCAATCGGAGAACCCAAAACACGTCAAAATAATGCCAAAAAAGAACAGGATCAGAAGAAAAAAAAAAAAAAACAAAACGTATGAACTTTCCCCCAATACCACCTAAAACTCAACTACTCTTCTCCAAAACCCACAATCCACTCCCATTTAACTTAACGACCAACGAGAAGCCAACGAAACCCAACGGAGACCCCAAAACACGTCAAAAACACCCCAAACAAGAAAGGGATCACCCCCAAATCTGGAAGAAAATTCCTCAAAACTATAGATGCACCCCAAAAGCACCCTAAACCTACCTGATGTTCTCCAAAACCCACAATTTAACCTTTTCCACCATGATGACCAACGAGAACCCAACAAAACCCAAGAGAGACCCCAAAACATGTCAAAAACATCCCAAACAAGAACGGCATCACCCCCAAAACCGGAAGAAAATCTGCCAAAACCATAGATACACCCCAAAACCACCCTAAACCTACCTGATGTTCTCCAAAACCCACAATTTACACTTTTCCACCATGATGACCAACGAGAACACAACAAAACCCAACAGAGACCCCAAAACATGTCAAAAACATCCCAAACAAGAACGGCATCACCCCCAAAACTGGAAGAAAATCTGCCAAAACCATAGATACACCCCAAAACCACCCTAAACCTACCTGAAGATCTCCAAAACCCACAATTTACCCTAATCCACCATGATGACCACGGAAACACAACGAAACCCAATGGAGACCCCCAAACACGTCAAAAACACACCAAAATGAAACCAGATCCTAAAAAAAAAAAAAAAAATGCCATGATTTAACCCTGAAAAACGTCTTAAACCTACCTGATGTTCTGCAAAACCCACAATCCACTCCTATTTAACATAATGAAAAACGAGAACCCAACAAAACCTAATGGAGACCCCAAAACACATCAAAAACACCCCAAAAAGTATCGGCATCACCCCCAAAACTGGAAGAAAATCCCCCAAAACCATAGATCCACCCCAAAACCACCCTAAACCTACCTGATGTTCTCCAAAACCCACAATTTACCCTTTTCCACCATGATGACCAACGAGAAACAAACAAAACCCAACAGAGACCCCAAAAAACGTCAAAAACATCCCAAACAAGAACGGCATCACCCCCAAAACTGGAAGAAAATCCGCAAAAACCATAGATCCACCCCAAAACCACCCTAAACCTACCTGAAATTCTCCAAAACCCACAATCCACTCCTATTTAACATAATGACCAACAAGAACACAACAAAACCCAACAGAGACCCCAAAACACGTCAAATACACCCAAAACAAAGAACAGGATCACGCCAAAAAATAGAAGAAAACCCCAAATACCACAGATCCACCTCAAAGACACCCTAAACCTACCTGATGTTCTCCTAAGCCCAAAGCACACTCCCAACCACCATAAAACACATTAGGAACTCAACGAAACGCAACGGAAACCCCAAAACACTTCAAAATCACCCGAAGAAAGGAGAGGATCACTCCCCCAAAAAGAAGAAAACCCCAAATACCATGAATCCACGTGAAAACTCCCCCTAAACCTACCTGAAGTTCTCCAAAACCCACAATTTACCCTTTTCCAACACGATGACCATGGAAAACCCAATGAAACACAACGGAGACCCCAAAACACATCAAAAACAACACAAAAAGTACAGGATCATCCCCCCCCCCCCCCCCCAAAAAAAAAAAAAAAATAAACGGAATACCATATATCCACCCCAAAACCACCCTAAACCTACCTGATGTTCTCCAAAACCCACAATTTACACTTTTCCACCATGATGACCAACGAGAACACAACAAAACCCAACAGAGACCCCAAAACATGTCAAAAACATCCCAAACAAGAACGGCATCACCCCCAAAACTGGAAGAAAATCTGCCAAAACCATAGATACACCCCAAAACCACCCTAAACCTACCTGATGTTCTCCAAAACCCACAATGTACCCTTTTCCACTATGATGACCAACGAGAACCCAACAAAACCCAACAGAGACCCCAAAAAACGTCAAAAACATCCCAAACAAGAACGGCATCACCCCCAAAACTGGAAGAAAATCCCCCAAAACCATAGATCCACCCCAAAACCACCCTAAACCTACCTGAAATTCTCCAAAACCCACAATCCACTCCTATTTAATATAATGACCAACAAGAACACAACAAAACCCAACGGAGACCCCAAAACACGTCCAAAACACCCCAAAAAAGAACAGGATCACGCCAAAAAATAGAAGAAAACCCCAAATACCATAGATCCACCTCAATGACACCCTAAACCTACCTGATGTTCTCCTAAGCCCAAAGCACACTCCCAACCACCATAGGATTAGGAACTCAACGAAACGCAACGGAAACCCCAAAACACTTCAAAATCACCCGAAGAAAGGAGAGGATCACTCCCCCAAAAAGAAGAAAAGCCCAAATACCAGGAATCCACGCGAAAAGTCCCCCTAAACCTACCTGAAGTTCTCCAAAAACAGCAATTTACCCTTTTCCACCATGATGACCACGGAAAACCCAACGAAACCCAACGGAGATCCCCAAACACGTCAAATACACCCCAAAAAATATCGGTATCACACCCAAAACTGGAAGAAAATCCACCAATACCATAGATCCAATCACAAAACCGCCCTAAACCTACCTGATGTTCTGCAAAACCCACAATCCACTCCTATCTAACATAATGACCAACGAGAACCCAACAAAACCCAACAGAGACCCCAAAACACGTCAAAAACACCCCAAAAAAGAACTAGACGTGAAGAAAAAAAAAACAAAAACAGGTCTTTTTGTTTTCTCACTGGTTCAAATCTCCTGTTGGGGGCGCTGGGCCGGTGAATGGAGTGATACGTGGATGATTAATTGGTCCTAAACCCTCTGCAAGACACTCTCCCTGTGGGCAACGAAGGGCTGTGGGAATTGCCACTAGTAAAATTCCCGGATGGGTCAGATAAAATCGTAGACCAAGGACCAGAAAGGGAGCAAATTACCAGATATAGGGTATATATATGGTATAGGGGCCCCAGAAAATTAAAGAGTAAATTGAAAATGATCCAGTACTATAAGATAGAATGACCAAAAGAACCCTTAAGACCCCATGTATTTTGATCCACGGAGGACGGGGTCAGTCAGGCTTTGAACATTAATAGTAGAATACCCGTGGATCCAGAAAAGAGCAAGCTGAAACATTGGAATTAGAAATTAGAGAGCAATTGATTAAGAACGAATATGTGCTACATTTGTGCCTGTGCTGCACTTATATCACCAGATAACAGTAGCCTCTCCTATCCTGTTATCCTGTGACCCCGAGGAGCCTCTCCTATCCTGTTATCCTGTGACCCCGAGAACCAAATCAAAAACAACCTCACGGTTCGGATCAAGGGGTCTGAGATAAGGAGAACTGTTCACAAAGGGACAGGTTAGGAATATGTTAGGAATAGGTTAGGAATACATATTCCTAACCTGTTAGGACACGTTAGGAATCTGTATATGTATAGGAATGTTCATGTATATGTAACTCTTTACTAGAGCAATTTGCCACTCAAGGCGTGCACGACTTTGGTGGGACTACCCGCCCCGTGCTGCATGGAACTGAGTAAACATACCTACTTTACAATCTTACTTATTGTGGAGTCAGCTTTCTGTGAGTCATTTTGGTGAGCCAGGCAGGAGACAGTCTGCTCGGCTGCGGGATCGGCTGCGGCGCGGACACCCCTAGGTGCACCCTGAGCGTTTTTGCTCGGAGGGGACTCCACTCTCAGCTGCTCACCGCAGGAGCAAAGATCTCCTGAAACTGCAGACAAACGGTACGTTTTCGGCTGCTGGAGGGATACTAACTGCAGTGTTAATAATTGTATGTGTTTTTATGTATGTATTTTGTGTTGACATTTTGTATACTGTAATATTTGCATATTGTAAGTATTTTGTGTCGAAAGTGTTTGTGTAAGTGTAAGGCTTTGCAACAAAGTGTTACAAGTCACTTCACGAAGAACACAGTCAGAGACAATACTTGTTTCGTTGGTTATCATTCTAAATTATATTCCTGTGGTATGAATGCGATGTGCTGGAGGCCTCCGTGTGCGATTGTGCTGTGTGAGTGAGACGCAGCGTTCTGCAAAGCGAGTGCAGAGTTCCGATCCGTTGTTCCGTGCTCTCCGCAAGGGGAGTGGGCAGAGACGAATGAAGTGCTTGACAGACTGAAAAGAAGTGCTGTTTTGTCCAAGTTTGAGTGGTGGTGCCTAATATATGGGCCCGGTGTATCTTGTGTATCTTGTGTATCCTCTTTTTGCTCTTAAATGTTTTGACTGTGACAAGAAAAAGGCAGGAGCATGATATGACATGCTTCCTGCAACATATGAGGCCCGCACAGGCCGAGACCTGGACTCGCTGAGACCTGAACAGGCCAAGAGACCGGAGCGGCACCGAGAGACTGGAGCGGCGCTGGGAGACCCGAGACACTACGGAGGGAACTACCGCTGGATGGAGAGAGCCCTGAGAGACGCTGCAGAGCCACGGACGGCTCTGAGAGACACAGAATAGACCGGACAGAAGTTGCAAAACGCGGGGAAATTGAAGTGATTGCGGAACATCCGAGATCGAGTTGCTACAGGAGACCAGAGGCGTCAGTGGACACCGGTAGCCGACCCTCACCGTGTGGCGAGTCGGCACAGAGCAGAGGAGCGGACATCAGGACCCTGCAGCCTGTCTGACAGAACCATGGAGGCAGCGGCAGCAGCGGCTGTGCTGCTTCACTCTAGCCTTCTTTTTATAAAAGGTTTACCTTGCAATGCAAAAAAGACTGTTAGTCCCCAGTATATAATTATATATATTATATATAATATGTATTCCTAACCTATTCCTAACATATTCCTAACCTGTCCCTTTGTGAACAGTTCTCCTTATCTCAGACCCCTTGATCCGAACCGTGAGGTTGTTTTTGATTTGGTTCTCGGGGTCACAGGATAACAGGATAGGAGAGGCTCCTCGGGGTCACAGGATAACAGGATAGGAGAGGCTACTGTTATCTGGTGATATAAGTGCAGCACAGGCACAAATGTAGCACATATTCGTTCTTAATCAATTGCTCTCTAATTTCTAATTCCAATGTTTCAGCTTGCTCTTTTCTGGATCCACGGGTATTCTACTATTAATGTTCAAAGCCTGACTGACCCCGTCCTCCGTGGATCAAAATACATGGGGTCTTAAGGGTTCTTTTGGTCATTCTATCTTATAGTACTGGATCATTTTCAATTTACTCTTTAATTTTCTGGGGCCCCTATACCATATATATACCCTATATCTGGTAATTTGCTCCCTTTCTGGTCCTTGGTCTACGATTTTATCTGACCCATCCGGGAATTTTACTAGTGGCAATTCCCACAGCCCTTCGTTGCCCACAGGGAGAGTGTCTTGCAGAGGGTTTAGGACCAATTAATCATCCACGTATCACTCCATTCACCGGCCCAGCGCCCCCAACAGGAGATTTGAACCAGTGAGAAAACAAAAAGACCTGTTTTTGTTTTTTTTTTCTTCACGTCTAGTTCTTTTTTGGGGTGTTTTTGACGTGTTTTGGGGTCTCTGTTGGGTTTTGTTGGGTTCTCGTTGGTCATTATGTTAGATAGGAGTGGATTGTGGGTTTTGCAGAACATCAGGTAGGTTTAGGGCGGTTTTGTGATTGGATCTATGGTATTGGTGGATTTTCTTCCAGTTTTGGGTGTGATACCGATATTTTTTGGGGTGTATTTGACGTGTTTGGGGATCTCCGTTGGGTTTCGTTGGGTTTTCCGTGGTCATCATGGTGGAAAAGGGTAAATTGCTGTTTTTGGAGAACTTCAGGTAGGTTTAGGGGGACTTTTCGCGTGGATTCCTGGTATTTGGGCTTTTCTTCTTTTTGGGGGAGTGATCCTCTCCTTTCTTCGGGTGATTTTGAAGTGTTTTGGGGTTTCCGTTGCGTTTCGTTGAGTTCCTAATCCTATGGTGGTTGGGAGTGTGCTTTGGGCTTAGGAGAACATCAGGTAGGTTTAGGGTGTCATTGAGGTGGATCTATGGTATTTGGGGTTTTCTTCTATTTTTTGGCGTGATCCTGTTCTTTTTTGGGGTGTTTTGGACGTGTTTTGGGGTCTCCGTTGGGTTTTGTTGTGTTCTTGTTGGTCATTATATTAAATAGGAGTGGATTGTGGGTTTTGGAGAATTTCAGGTAGGTTTAGGGTGGTTTTGGGGTGGATCTATGGTTTTGGGGGATTTTCTTCCAGTTTTGGGGGTGATGCCGTTCTTGTTTGGGATGTTTTTGACGTTTTTTGGGGTCTCTGTTGGGTTTTGTTGGGTTCTCGTTGGTCATCATAGTGGAAAAGGGTACATTGTGGGTTTTGGAGAACATCAGGTAGGTTTAGGGTGGTTTTGGGGTGTATCTATGGTTTTGGCAGATTTTCTTCCAGTTTTGGGGGTGATGCCGTTCTTGTTTGGGAAGTTTTTGACATGTTTTGGGGTCTCTGTTGGGTTTTGTTGTGTTCTCGTTGGTCATCATGGTGGAAAAGTGTAAATTGTGGGTTTTGGAGAACATCAGGTAGGTTTAGGGTGGTTTTGGGGTGGATATATGGTATTCCGTTTATTTTTTTTTTTTTTTTGGGGGGGGGGGGGGGATGATCCTGTACTTTTTGTGTTGTTTTTGATGTGTTTTGGGGTCTCCGTTGTGTTTCATTGGGTTTTCCATGGTCATCGTGTTGGAAAAGGGTAAATTGTGGGTTTTGGAGAACTTCAGGTAGGTTTAGGGGGAGTTTTCGCGTGGATTCATGGTATTTGGGGTTTTCTTCTTTTTGGGGGAGTGATCCTCTCCTTTCTTCGGGTGATTTTGAAGTGTTTTGGGGTTTCCGTTGTGTTTCGTTGAGTTCCTAATGTGTTTTATGGTGGTTGGGAGTGTGCTTTGGGCTTAGGAGAACATCAGGTAGGTTTAGGGTGTCTTTGAGGTGGATCTGTGGTATTTGGGGTTTTCTTCTATTTTTTGGCGTGATCCTGTTCTTTTTTTGGGGTGTTTTTGACGTGTTTGGGGGTCTCCGTTGGGTTTCGTTGTGTTCTTGTTGGTCATTATGTTAAATAGGTGTGGATTGTGGGTTTTGGAGAACATCAGGTAGGTTTAGGGTGGTTTTGGGGTGGATCTATGGTTTTGGGGGATTTTCTTCCAGTTTTGGGGGTGATGCCGATACTTTTTGGGGTGTTTTTGATGTGTTTTGGGGTCTCCACTAGGTTTTGTTGGGTTCTCGTTTTTCATTATGTTAAATAGGAGTGGATTGTGGGTTTTGCAGAACATCAGGTAGGTTTAAGACGTTTTTCAGGGTTAAATCATGGCTTTTTTTTTTTTTTTTTTAGGATCTGGTTTCATTTTGGTGTGTTTTTGACGTGTTTGGGGGTCTCCGTTGGGTTTCGTTGTGTTTCCGTGGTCATCATGGTGGATTAGGGTAAATTGTGGGTTTTGGAGAACTTCAGGTAGGTTTAGGGGGAGTTTTCACGTGGATTCATGGTATTTGGGGTTTTCTTCTTTTTGGGGGAGTGATCCTCTCCTTTCTTCGGGTGATTTTGAAGTGTTTTGGGGTTTCCGTTGCGTTTCGTTGAGTTCCTAATGTGTTTTATGGTGGTTGGGAGTGTGCTTTGGGCTTAGGAGAACATCAGGTAGGTTTAGGGTGTCTTTGAGGTGGATCTGTGGTATTTGGGGTTTTCTTCTATTTTTTGGCGTGATCCTGTTCTTTTTTTTTGGGTGTATTTGACGTGTTTTGGGGTCTCCGTTGGGTTTTGTTGTGTTCTTGTTGGTCATTATGTTAAATAGGTGTGGATTGTGGGTTTTGGAGAATTTCAGGTAGGTTTAGGGTGGTTTTGGGGTGGATCTATGGTTTTGGCGGATTTTCTTCCAGTTTTGGGGGTGATGCCGATACTTTTTGGGGTGTTTTTGATGTGTTTTGGGGTCTCCATTAGGTTTTGTTGGGTTCTCGTTTTTCATTATGTTAAATAGGAGTGGATTGTGGGTTTTGCAGAACATCAGGTAGGTTTAAGACGTTTTTCAGGGTTAAATCATGGCATTTTTTTTTTTTTTTCAGGATCTGGTTTCATTTTGGTGTGTTTTTGACGTGTTTGGGGGTCTCCGTTGGGTTTCGTTGGGTTTCCGTGGTCATCATGGTGGATTAGGGTAAATTGTGTGTTTTGGAGATTTTCAGGTAGGTTTAGGGTGGTTTTGGGGTGGATCTATGGTTTTTGCGGATTTTCTTCCAGTTTTGGGGGTGATGCCATTCTTGTTAGGGGTGTTTTTTAAGGTTTTTGGGGTCTCTGTTGGGTTTTGTTGGGTTCTCGTTGGTCATCATGGTGGAAAAGGGTAAATTGTGGGTTTTGGAGAACATCAGGTAGGTTTAGGGTGGTTTTGGGGTGGATATATTGTATTCAGTTTTTTGTTTTTTTTTTGGGGGGGGGGGGGGGGATGATCCTGTACTTTTTGTGTTGTTTTTGACGTGTTTTGGGGTCTCCGTTGTGTTTCATTGGGTTTTCCATGGTCATCGTGTTGGAAAAGGGTAAATTGTGGGTTTTGGAGAACTTCAGGTAGGTTTAGGGGGTGTTTTCACGTGGATTCATGGTATTTGGGGTTTTCTTCTTTTTGGGGGAGTGATCCTCTCCTTTCTTCGGGTGATTTTGAAGTGTTTTGGGGTTTCCGTTGCGTTTCGTTGAGTTCCTAATGTGTTTTATGGTGGTTGGGAGTGTGCTTTGGGCTTAGGAGAACATCAGGTAGGTTTAGGGTGTCTTTGGGGTGGATCTGTGGTATTTGGGGTTTTCTTCTATTTTTTGGCGTGATCCTGTTCTTTTTTTTGGGTGTATTTGACGTGTTTTGGGGTCTCCGTTGGGTTTTGTTGTGTTCTTTATGGTCATTATGTTAAATAGGTGTGGATTGTGGGTTTTGGAGAATTTCAGGTAGGTTTAGGGTGGTTTTGGGGTGGATCTATGGTTTTTGCGGATTTTCTTCCAGTTTTGGGGGTGATGCCGTTCTTGTTTGGGATGTTTTTGACGTTTTTTGGGGTCTCTGTTGGGTTTTGTTGGGTTCTCATTGGTCATCATGGTGGAAAAGGGTAAATTGTGGGTTTTGGAGATCTTCAGGTAGGTTTAGGGTGGTTTTGGGGTGGATCTATGGTTTTGGGGGATGTTCTTCCAGTTTTGGGGGTTATGCCGATACTTTTGGGGGTGTTTTTGATGTGTTTTGGGGTCTCCATTAGGTTTTGTTGGGTTCTCGTTTTTCATTATGTTAAATAGGAGTGGATTGTGGGTTTTGCAGAACATCAGGTAGGTTTAAGACGTTTTTCAGGGTTAAATCATGGCATTTTTTTTTTTTTTTTAGGATCTGGTTTCATTTTGGTGTGTTTTTGACGTGTTTGGGGGTCTCCGTTGGGTTTCGTTGGGTTTCCGTGGTCATCATGGTGGATTAGGGTAAATTGTGTGTTTTGGAGATCTTCAGGTAGGTTTAGGGTGGTTTTGGGGTGTATCTATGGTTTTGGCAGATTTTCTTCCAGTTTTGGGGGTGATGCCATTCTTGTTAGGGGTGTTTTTTAAGGTTTTTGGGGTCTCTGTTGGGTTTTGTTGTGTTCTCGTTGGTCATCATGGTGGAAAAGGGTAAATTGTGGGTTTTGGAGAACATCAGGTAGGTTTAGGGTGGTTTTGGGGTGGATATATTGTATTCAGTTTTTTGTTTTTTTTTTGGGGGGGGGGGTGGGATGATCCTGTTCTTTTTTGGGTTGTTTTTGACGTGTTTTGGGGTCTCCGTTGTGTTTCATTGGGTTTTCCATGGTCATCGTGTTGGAAAAGGGTAAATTGTGGGTTTTGGAGAACTTCAGGTAGCTTTAGGGGGACTTTTCGCGTGGATTCCTGGTATTTGGGCTTTTCTTCTTTTTGGGGGAGTGATCCTCTCCTTTCTTCGGGTGATTTTGAAGTGTTTTGGGGTTTCCGTTGCGTTTCGTTGAGTTCCTAATCCTATGGTGGTTGGGAGTGTGCTTTGGGCTTAGGAGAACATCAGGTAGGTTTAGGGTGTCATTGAGGTGGATCTATGGTATTTGGGGTTTTCTTCTATTTTTTGGCGTGATCCTGTTCTTTTTTGGGGTGTTTTGGACGTGTTTTGGGGTCTCCGTTGGGTTTTGTTGTGTTCTTGTTGGTCATTATATTAAATAGGAGTGGATTGTGGGTTTTGGAGAATTTCAGGTAGGTTTAGGGTGGTTTTGGGGTGGATCTATGGTTTTGGGGGATTTTCTTCCAGTTTTGGGGGTGATGCCGTTCTTGTTTGGGATGTTTTTGACGTTTTTTGGGGTCTCTGTTGGGTTTTGTTGGGTTCTCGTTGGTCATCATAGTGGAAAAGGGTACATTGTGGGTTTTGGAGAACATCAGGTAGGTTTAGGGTGGTTTTGGGGTGTATCTATGGTTTTGGCAGATTTTCTTCCAGTTTTGGGGGTGATGCCGTTCTTGTTTGGGATGTTTTTGACATGTTTTGGGGTCTCTCTTGGGTTTTGTTGGGTTCTCGTTGGTCATCATGGTGGAAAAGGTTAAATTGTGGGTTTTGGAGAACATCAGGTAGGTTTAGGGTGCTTTTGGGGTGCATCTATAGTTTTGAGGAATTTTCTTCCAGATTTGGGGGTGATCCCTTTGTTGTTTGGGGTGTTTTTGACGTGTTTTGGGGTCTCCGTTGGGTTTCGTTGGCTTCTCGTTGGTCGTTAAGTTAAATGGGAGTGGATTGTGGGTTTTGGAGAAGAGTAGTTGAGTTTTAGGTGGTATTGGGGGAAAGTTCATACGTTTTGTTTTTTTTTTTTTTTCTTCTAATCCTGTTCTTTTTTGGCATTATTTTGACGTGTTTTGGGTTCTCCGATTGGTTTCGTTGGGTTTTCCTTTGTCATCGTGGTGGTAAAAGGTAAATTGTGGGTTTTGGAGAAATTCAGGTGAGTTTAAGGATTTTTGGGGGGTGGATCTATGGTTTTGGGGATTTTCTTTCGTTTTTGGGGGTGATCCTATTCTTTTTGTGGTGTTTTTGACGTGTTTTGGTGTCTCCGTTGGATTTTGTTGGGTTTTCCGTGGTCATCATGGTGGAAAAGGGTAAATTGCGGGTTTTGGAGAACTTCAGGTAGTTTTAATGGGACTTTTGGGGTGGATTCATGGTATTTGCGTTTTTCTTCTGTTTTTTTTGGGGGTGATCTTGTTCTTTTTGGGTGTGTTTTTGACATGTTTTGGGGTCTCCGTTGGGTTTCGTTGGGTTGTCGTTTGTCGTTAAGGTCAATGGGAGTGGATTGTGGGTTTTGGAGAAGATCAGGTGAGCTTAGGGTGGTTTTGGGGGGAAAATCATGGTTTTGGGTTTTTTTCTTCTGATCCAGTTCCTTTTTGGCGTGTTTTTGACGTGTTTTGGGGTCTCCGTTGGATTTTAGTTGGGTTCTTGTTGGTCATCAGTGTGGAAAATGGTAAATAGTTGGTTTTGGTGAACATCAGGTAGGTTTAGGGTGGTTTGGGGGTGCATCTATGGTATTTGGGGTTTTCTTCTATTTTTTTTTTTGGCGTGATCCTGTTCTTTTTTTTGTGGTGTTTTTGACGTGTTTTGGGGTCTCCGTTGGGTTTCGTTGGGTTTTCCATGGTCGTCATGGTGGAAAAGGGTAAATTGTGGGTTTTGGAGAACATCAGGTAGGTTTAGGGTCGTTTTGGGGTGGATCTATGGTTTTGGCGTATTTTCTTCCAGTTTTGGAGGTGATGCCGATATTTTTTGGGGTGTTTTTGACGTGTTTTGGGGTCTCCATTAGGTTTTGTTAGGTTCTTGTTTGTCATTATGTTAAATAGGAGTGGATTGTGGGTTTTGCAGAACATCAGGTAGGTTTAGGGTGGTTTTGGGGTGGATCTATGGTTTTGGCGGATTTTCTTCCAGTTTTGGGGGTGATGCCCTTCTTGTTTGGGGTGTTTTTTAAGGTTTTTGGGGTCTCTGTTGGGTTTTGTTGGGTTCTCGTTGGTCATCATGGTGGAAAAGGGTAAATTGTGGGTTTTGTAGAACATCAGGTAGGTTTAGGGTGGTTTTGGGGTGGATATATGGTATTCAGTTTTTTGTTTTTTTTTGGGGGGGGGGGGGGGGATGATCCTGTACTTTTTGTGTTGTTTTTGACGTGTTTTGGGGTCTCCGTTGTGTTTCATTGGGTTTTCCATGGTCATCGTGTTGGAAAAGGGTAAATTGTGGGTTTTGGAGAACTTCAGGTAGGTTTAGGGGGAGTTTTCACGTGGATTCATGGTATTTGGGGTTTTCTTCTTTTTGGGGGAGTGATCCTCTCCTTTCTTCGGGTGATTTTGAAGTGTTTTGGGGTTTCCGTTGCGTTTCATTGAGTTCCTAATGTGTTTTATGGTGGTTGGGAGTGTGCTTTGGGCTTAGGAGAACATCAGGTAGGTTTAGGGTGTCTTTGGGGTGGATCTGTGGTATTTGGGGTTTTCTTCTATTTTTTGGCGTGATCCTGTTCTTTTTTTTGGGTGTATTTGACGTGTTTTGGGGTCTCCGTTGGGTTTTGTTGTGTTCTTTATGGTCATTATGTTAAATAGGTGTGGATTGTGGGTTTTGGAGAATTTCAGGTAGGTTTAGGGTGGTTTTGGGGTGGATCTATGGTTTTTGCGGATTTTCTTCCAGTTTTGGGGGTGATGCCGTTCTTGTTTGGGATGTTTTTGACGTTTTTTGGGGTCTCTGTTGGGTTTTGTTGGGTTCTCATTGGTCATCATGGTGGAAAAGGGTAAATTGTGGGTTTTGGAGATCTTCAGGTAGGTTTAGGGTGGTTTTGGGGTGGATCTATGGTTTTGGGGGATTTTCTTCCAGTTTTGGGGGTTATGCCGATACTTTTGGGGGTGTTTTTGATGTGTTTTGGGGTCTCCATTAGGTTTTGTTGGGTTCTCGTTTTTCATTATGTTAAATAGGAGTGGATTGTGGGTTTTGCAGAACATCAGGTAGGTTTAAGACGTTTTTCAGGGTTAAATCATGGCATTTTTTTTTTTTTTTTAGGATCTGGTTTCATTTTGGTGTGTTTTTGACGTGTTTGGGGGTCTCCGTTGGGTTTCGTTGGGTTTCCGTGGTCATCATGGTGGATTAGGGTAAATTGTGTGTTTTGGAGATCTTCAGGTAGGTTTAGGGTGGTTTTGGGGTGTATCTATGGTTTTGGCAGATTTTCTTCCAGTTTTGGGGGTGATGCCATTCTTGTTAGGGGTGTTTTTTAAGGTTTTTGGGGTCTCTGTTGGGTTTTGTTGTGTTCTCGTTGGTCATCATGGTGGAAAAGGGTAAATTGTGGGTTTTGGAGAACATCAGGTAGGTTTAGGGTGGTTTTGGGGTGGATATATTGTATTCAGTTTTTTGTTTTTTTTTTGGGGGGGGGGGTGGGATGATCCTGTTCTTTTTTGGGTTGTTTTTGACGTGTTTTGGGGTCTCCGTTGTGTTTCATTGGGTTTTCCATGGTCATCGTGTTGGAAAAGGGTAAATTGTGGGTTTTGGAGAACTTCAGGTAGCTTTAGGGGGACTTTTCGCGTGGATTCCTGGTATTTGGGCTTTTCTTCTTTTTGGGGGAGTGATCCTCTCCTTTCTTCGGGTGATTTTGAAGTGTTTTGGGGTTTCCGTTGCGTTTCGTTGAGTTCCTAATCCTATGGTGGTTGGGAGTGTGCTTTGGGCTTAGGAGAACATCAGGTAGGTTTAGGGTGTCATTGAGGTGGATCTATGGTATTTGGGGTTTTCTTCTATTTTTTGGCGTGATCCTGTTCTTTTTTGGGGTGTTTTGGACGTGTTTTGGGGTCTCCGTTGGGTTTTGTTGTGTTCTTGTTGGTCATTATATTAAATAGGAGTGGATTGTGGGTTTTGGAGAATTTCAGGTAGGTTTAGGGTGGTTTTGGGGTGGATCTATGGTTTTGGGGGATTTTCTTCCAGTTTTGGGGGTGATGCCGTTCTTGTTTGGGATGTTTTTGACGTTTTTTGGGGTCTCTGTTGGGTTTTGTTGGGTTCTCGTTGGTCATCATAGTGGAAAAGGGTACATTGTGGGTTTTGGAGAACATCAGGTAGGTTTAGGGTGGTTTTGGGGTGTATCTATGGTTTTGGCAGATTTTCTTCCAGTTTTGGGGGTGATGCCGTTCTTGTTTGGGATGTTTTTGACATGTTTTGGGGTCTCTCTTGGGTTTTGTTGGGTTCTCGTTGGTCATCATGGTGGAAAAGGTTAAATTGTGGGTTTTGGAGAACATCAGGTAGGTTTAGGGTGCTTTTGGGGTGCATCTATAGTTTTGAGGAATTTTCTTCCAGATTTGGGGGTGATCCCTTTGTTGTTTGGGGTGTTTTTGACGTGTTTTGGGGTCTCCGTTGGGTTTCGTTGGCTTCTCGTTGGTCGTTAAGTTAAATGGGAGTGGATTGTGGGTTTTGGAGAAGAGTAGTTGAGTTTTAGGTGGTATTGGGGGAAAGTTCATACGTTTTGTTTTTTTTTTTTTTTCTTCTAATCCTGTTCTTTTTTGGCATTATTTTGACGTGTTTTGGGTTCTCCGATTGGTTTCGTTGGGTTTTCCTTTGTCATCGTGGTGGTAAAAGGTAAATTGTGGGTTTTGGAGAAATTCAGGTGAGTTTAAGGATTTTTGGGGGGTGGATCTATGGTTTTGGGGATTTTCTTTCGTTTTTGGGGGTGATCCTATTCTTTTTGTGGTGTTTTTGACGTGTTTTGGTGTCTCCGTTGGATTTTGTTGGGTTTTCCGTGGTCATCATGGTGGAAAAGGGTAAATTGCGGGTTTTGGAGAACTTCAGGTAGTTTTAATGGGACTTTTGGGGTGGATTCATGGTATTTGCGTTTTTCTTCTGTTTTTTTTGGGGGTGATCTTGTTCTTTTTGGGTGTGTTTTTGACATGTTTTGGGGTCTCCGTTGGGTTTCGTTGGGTTGTCGTTTGTCGTTAAGGTCAATGGGAGTGGATTGTGGGTTTTGGAGAAGATCAGGTGAGCTTAGGGTGGTTTTGGGGGGAAAATCATGGTTTTGGGTTTTTTTCTTCTGATCCAGTTCCTTTTTGGCGTGTTTTTGACGTGTTTTGGGGTCTCCGTTGGATTTTAGTTGGGTTCTTGTTGGTCATCAGTGTGGAAAATGGTAAATAGTTGGTTTTGGTGAACATCAGGTAGGTTTAGGGTGGTTTGGGGGTGCATCTATGGTATTTGGGGTTTTCTTCTATTTTTTTTTTTGGCGTGATCCTGTTCTTTTTTTTGTGGTGTTTTTGACGTGTTTTGGGGTCTCCGTTGGGTTTCGTTGGGTTTTCCATGGTCGTCATGGTGGAAAAGGGTAAATTGTGGGTTTTGGAGAACATCAGGTAGGTTTAGGGTCGTTTTGGGGTGGATCTATGGTTTTGGCGTATTTTCTTCCAGTTTTGGAGGTGATGCCGATATTTTTTGGGGTGTTTTTGACGTGTTTTGGGGTCTCCATTAGGTTTTGTTAGGTTCTTGTTTGTCATTATGTTAAATAGGAGTGGATTGTGGGTTTTGCAGAACATCAGGTAGGTTTAGGGTGGTTTTGGGGTGGATCTATGGTTTTGGCGGATTTTCTTCCAGTTTTGGGGGTGATGCCCTTCTTGTTTGGGGTGTTTTTTAAGGTTTTTGGGGTCTCTGTTGGGTTTTGTTGGGTTCTCGTTGGTCATCATGGTGGAAAAGGGTAAATTGTGGGTTTTGTAGAACATCAGGTAGGTTTAGGGTGGTTTTGGGGTGGATATATGGTATTCAGTTTTTTGTTTTTTTTTGGGGGGGGGGGGGGGGATGATCCTGTACTTTTTGTGTTGTTTTTGACGTGTTTTGGGGTCTCCGTTGTGTTTCATTGGGTTTTCCATGGTCATCGTGTTGGAAAAGGGTAAATTGTGGGTTTTGGAGAACTTCAGGTAGGTTTAGGGGGAGTTTTCACGTGGATTCATGGTATTTGGGGTTTTCTTCTTTTTGGGGGAGTGATCCTCTCCTTTCTTCGGGTGATTTTGAAGTGTTTTGGGGTTTCCGTTGCGTTTCATTGAGTTCCTAATGTGTTTTATGGTGGTTGGGAGTGTGCTTTGGGCTTAGGAGAACATCAGGTAGGTTTAGGATGTCTTTGAGGTGGATCTGTGGTATTTGGGGTTTTCTTCTATTTTTTGGCGTGATCCTGTTCTTTGTTTTGGGTGTATTTGACGTGTTTTGGGGTCTCCGTTGGGTTTTGTTGTGTTCTTGTTGGTCATTATGTTAAATAGGTGTGGATTGTGGGTTTTGGAGAATTTCAGGTAGGTTTAGGGTGGTTTTGGGGTGGATCTATGGTTTTTGCGGATTTTCTTCCAGTTTTGGGGGTGATGCCGTTCTTGTTTGGGATGTTTTTGACGTTTTTTGGGGTCCCTGTTGGGTTTTGTTGGGTTCTCATTAGTCATCATGGTGGAAAAGGGTAAATTGTGGGTTTTGGAGAACATCAGGTAGGTTTAGGGTGGTTTTGGGGTGGATCTATGGTTTTGGGGGATTTTCTTCCAGTTTTGGGGGTGATGCCGATACTTTTGGGGGTGTTTTTGATGTGTTTTGGGGTCTCCATTAGGTTTTGTTTGGTTCTCGTTTTTCATTATGTTAAATAGGAGTGGATTGTGGGTTTTGCAGAACATCAGGTAGGTTTAAGACGTTTTTCAGGGTTAAATCATGGCATTTTTTTTTTTTTCAGGATCTGGTTTCATTTTGGTGTGTTTTTGACGTGTTTGGGGGTCTCCGTTGGGTTTCGTTGGGTTTCCGTGGTCATCATGGTGGATTAGGGTAAATTGTGTGTTTTGGAGATTTTCAGGTAGGTTTAGGGTGGTTTTGGGGTGGATCTATGGTTTTGGCAGATTTTCTTCCAGTTTTGGGGGTGATGCCATTCTTGTTAGGGGTGTTTTTTAAGGTTTTTGGGGTCTCTGTTGGGTTTTGTTGGGTTCTCGTTGGTCATCATGGTGGAAAAGGGTAAATTGTGGGTTTTGGAGAACATCATGTAGGTTTAGGGTGGTTTTGGGGTGGATCTATGGTTTTGGCGTATTTTCTTCCAGTTTTGGAGGTGATGCCGATATTTTTTGGGGTGTTTTTGACGTGTTTTGGGGTCTCCATTAGGTTTTGTTAGGTTCTTGTTTGTCATTATGTTAAATAGGAGTGGATTGTGGGTTTTGTAGAACATCAGGTAGGTTTAGGGTGGTTTTGGGGTGGATCTATGGTTTTGGCGGATTTTCTTCCAGTTTTGGGGGTGATGCCCTTCTTGTTTGGGGTGTTTTTTAAGGTTTTTGGGGTCTCTGTTGGGTTTTGTTGGGTTCTCGTTGGTCATCATGGTGGAAAAGGGTAAATTGTGGGTTTTGTAGAACATCAGGTAGGTTTAGGGTGGTTTTGGGGTGGATATATGGTATTCAGTTTTTTGTTTTTTTTTGGGGGGGGGGGGGGGGGGATGATCCTGTACTTTTTGTGTTGTTTTTGACGTGTTTTGGGGTCTCCGTTGTGTTTCATTGGGTTTTCCATGGTCATCGTGTTGGAAAAGGGTAAATTGTGGGTTTTGGAGAACTTCAGGTAGGTTTAGGGGGAGTTTTCACGTGGATTCATGGTATTTGGGGTTTTCTTCTTTTTGGGGGAGTGATCCTCTCCTTTCTTCGGGTGATTTTGAAGTGTTTTGGGGTTTCCGTTGCGTTTCGTTGAGTTCCTAATGTGTTTTATGGTGGTTGGGAGTGTGCTTTGGGCTTAGGAGAACATCAGGTAGGTTTAGGATGTCTTTGGGGTGGATCTGTGGTATTTGGGGTTTTCTTCTATTTTTTGGCGTGATCCTGTTCTTTGTTTTGGGTGTATTTGACGTGTTTTGGGGTCTCCGTTGGGTTTTGTTGTGTTCTTGTTGGTCATTATGTTAAATAGGTGTGGATTGTGGGTTTTGGAGAATTTCAGGTAGGTTTAGGGTGGTTTTGGGGTGGATCTATGGTTTTGGCGGATTTTCTTCCAGTTTTGGGGGTGATGCCGTTCTTGTTTGGGGTGTTTTTGACGTTTTTTGGGGTCCCTGTTGGGTTTTGTTGGGTTCTCATAGGTCATCATGGTGGAAAAGGGTAAATTGTGGGTTTTGGAGAACATCAGGTAGGTTTAGGGTGGTTTTGAGGTGGATCTATAGTTTTGAGGGGTTTTCTTCCAGTTTTGGGGGTGATCCCGTTCTTGTTTGTGGTGTTTTTGACGTTTTTTGGGGTCTCTGTTGGGTTTTGTTGGGTTCTCATAGGTCATCATGGTGGAAAAGGGTAAATTGTGGGTTTTGGAGAACATCAGGTAGGTTTAGGGTGGTTTTGAGGTGGATCTATAGTTTTGAGGGGTTTTCTTCCAGTTTTGGTGTGATCCCGTTCTTGTTTGGTGTGTTTTTGACGTGTTTTGGGGTCTCCGTTGGGTTTCGTTGGCTTCTCGTTGGTCGTTAATTTAAATGGGTGTGGATTGTGGGTTTTGGAGAAGATCAGGTGACTTTAGAGTGGTTTCGGGGTTGGATCCGTGCTTTTTGGAGATTTTCTTCTTGTTTTGGGGGTGATCCCGTTTTTGTTTGGGGTGTTTTTGACGTGTTTTGTGATCTCCGTTGGGTGTTGTTGGGTTTTCCGTGTTCATCGTGGTGGAAAATGGTAAATTGTGGGTTTTGGAGAACATCAGGTAGGTTTAGGGTGGTTTTGGGGTGGATCTATGGTTTTGTCGTATTTTCTTCCAGTTTTGGAGGTGATCCGGTTCTTGTTTGGGGTGTTTTTGCCGTGTTTTGGGGTCTCCGTTGGGTTTCGTTGGGTTCTCGTTGGTCTTTAAGTTAAATGGGAGTGGATGGTGGGTTTTGCAGAAGATCATGTGAGTTTAGGGTGGTTTGGGGGTTGGATCCGTGCTTTTTGGGGATTTTCTTCCACTTTTGGGGGTGATCCCGTTCTTGTTTGGGGTGTTTTTGTTTATTTTTTTGAGGTCTCCGTTGGGTTTCGTTGGGTTTTCCATGGTCATCATGGTGGAAAAGTGTAAATTGTGGGTTTTGGAGAAGATCAGGTAGGTTTAGGGTGGTTTTGGGGTGGATCTATGGTTTTGGGGGATTTTCTTCCAGTTTTGTTGTTGATCCCGTTTTTGTTTGGGTGTTTTTGACGTGTTTTGTGGTCTCCGTTGGGTTTCGTTTGGTTTTCCGTGGTCATCCTAGTGGAAAAGAGTAAGTTGTGGGTTTTGGAGAACATCAGGTAGGTTTAGGGTGCTTTTCGGGAGGATATGTGGTATTTGGCATTTTGTTCTATTTTTTCGGTTATTTCTGTTCTTTGTTGGGTGTTTTTGGCGTGTTTTGCGGTCTCTGTTGGGTTTCGTTAGGTTCTCGTTGGTCGTCAAGGTAAATGGGAGTGGATTGTGGGTTTTGGAGAAGATCAGGTTAGTTTACGGCGGTTTGGGGGGGAAATTCATAGTTTTTGGTGTTTTTTCTTCTGATCCCTTTCTTTTTTGGGGTGTTTTTGACGTGTTTTTCGGTCTTTGTTGGGTTTCATTGGGTTCTCGTTTGACGTTAAGGTAAATGGGTGTGGATGGTGGGTTTTGGAGAAGATCATGTGAGTTTAGTATGGTTTTTGGGGGAAATTCATAGTTTTTGGTGTTTTTTCTTCTGATCCCGTTCTTTTTTGGGGTGTTTTAGACGTGTTTTGGGGTCTCCGTTGGGTTTCGTTGGGTTTTCCGTGGTCATCATGGTGGAAAAGGGTAAATTGTGGGTTTTGGAGAACATCAGGTAGGTTTAGGGTGGTTTTGAGGTGGATCTATGGTTTTGAGGGGTTTTCTTCCAGTTTTGGGGGTGATCCCGTTTTTGTTTGGGGTGTTTTTGACGTGTTTTGGGGTCTCCGTTGGGCTTCGTTAGGTTCTCGTTGGTCGTCAAGGGAAATGGGAGCGGATTGTGGGTTTTGGAGAAGATCAGGTTAGTTTACGGCGGTTTGGGGGTTAAATTCATAGGTTTTGGTGTTTTTTCTTCTGATCCCATTCTTTTTTTGGGTGTTTTAGACGTGTTTTTATGTCTCCGTTGTGTTTCGTTGGGTTTTCCGTGTTCATCGTGGTGGAAAAGGGTAAATTGTGGGTTTTGGAGAACATCAGGTAGGTTTAGGGTGGTTTTGAGGTGGATCTATGGTTTTGAGGGGTTTTCTTCCAGTTTTTGGGTGATCCCATTCGTGTTTGCGGTGGTTTTGACGTTTTTTGGGGTCTCCGTTGGGTTTCATTTGGTTTTCCGTGGTCATCATGGTGGAAAAGGGTAAGTTGCGGGTTTTGGAGAACATCAGGTAGGTTTGGGGGGACTTTGGGGGTGGATTCTTGGTATTTGGGGTTTTCTTCTCCTTTTTTGGGGTGATCCCTTTCTTTTTTGGGGTGTTTTTGACGTGTTTTGGGGTCTCCGTTGGGTTTCATTGGGTTCTCGTTTGACGTTAAGGTAAATGGGAGCGGATTGTGGGTTTTGGAGAAGATCAGATGAGTTTAGAGTGGTTTCGGGGTTGGATCCGTGCTTTTTGGAGATTTTCTTCTAGTTTTGGGGGTGATCCCGTTTTTGTTTGGGGTGTTTTTGACGTGTTTTGGGGTCTCCGTTGCGTTTCGTTGGGTTTTCCGTGTTCATCATGGTGGAAAAGGGTAAATTGTGGGTTTTGGAGAACTTCAGGTAGGTTTAGGGTGGTTTTGGGGTGGATCTCTGGTTTTGGGGGTTTTCTTTCGTTTTTGGGGGTGATTCTGTTCCTTTCTGGGGTGTTTTTGACGTGTTTTGGGGTCTCTGTTGGGTTTTGTTGGGTTTTCCCTGGTCATCATGGTGGAAAAGTGTAAATTGTGGGTTTTGGAGAAGATCAGGTAGGTTTAGGGTGGTTTTGGGGTGGATCTATGGAATTCGGGCCTTTATTCTGTTTTTTTGGATGATCCTGTTCTTGTTTGCAGTGTTTTTGATGTGTTTTGGGGTCTCCGTTGGGTTTCGTTGGGTTCTCGATGGTCGTTAAGTTAAATGGGAGTGGATGGTGGGTTTTGGAGAAGATCAGGTAAGTTTAGGGTGGTTTGGGGGTTGGATCCGTGCTTTTTGGGGATTTTCGATCTTTTTTGGCTGTGATCCCGTTCTTTTTTGGGGTGTTTATGACTTTTTTTTGTGGTCTCCGTTGGGTTTTGTTGGGTTTTCCCTGGTCATCATGGTGGAAAAGTGTAAATTGTGGGTTTTGGAGAAGATCAGGTAGGTTTAGGGTGGTTTGGGGGTGGATCTATGGTTTTGGGGGTATTCTTTCGTTTTTGGGGGTGATCCTGTTCCTTTCTGGGGTGTTTTTGACGTGTTTTGGGGTCTCTGTTGTGTTTCGTTGGGTTTTCCTTGGTCATCATGTTGGAAAAGGGTCAATTGTGGGTTTTGGAGAAGATCAGGGTGCTTTAGGGTGGTTTTGGGGTGGATCTATGGAATTTGGTCCTTTATTCTGTTTTTTGGGATGATCCCATTCCTGTTTGCGGTGGTTTTGACGTGTTTTGGGGTCTCCGTTGGGTTTCGTTGGCTTCTCATTGGTCGTTCATTTAAATGGGTGTGGATGGTCGGTTTTGGAGAAGATCAGGTGAGTTTAGAGTGGTTTGGGGGTTGGATCCGTGCTTTTTGGGGATTTTTTTCCGGTTTTGGGCGTGATCCCGTTTTTGTTTGGGGTGTTTTTGACGTGTTTTGGGGTCTCCGTTGGGTTTTGTTTGGTTTTCCATGGTCATCATGGTGGAAAAGTGTAAATTGTGGGTTTTGGAGAAGATCAGGTAGGTTTAGGGTGTTTTTGGGGTGGATCTATGGTTTTGGGGATTTACTTTCGTTTTTGGGGGTGATTCTGTTCCTTTCTGGGGTGTTTTTGACGTGTTTTGGGGGCTCTGTTGGGTTTCGTTGGGTTTTCCATGGTCATCATGGTGGAAAAGGGTCAATTGTGGGTTTTGGAGAAGATCAGGTAGGTTTAGGGTGGTTTTGGGGTGGATCTATGGCTTTGGGGGTTTTCTTTCGTTTTTGGGTTTGATCCTGTTCTTGTTTGCGGTGTTTTTGACGTGTTTTGGGGTCTCCGTTTGGTTTCGTTGTGTTCTCGTTGGTCGTTAATTTAAATGGGAGTGGATGGTATGTTTTGCAGAAGATCAGGTGAGTTTAGAGTGGTTTGGGGGTTGGATCCGTGCTTTTTGGGGATTTTCTTCCAGTTTTGGCGGTGATGCCGTTCTTGCTTGGGGTGTTTTTGACGTTTTTTTGGGGTCTCCATTGGGTTTTGTTGGGTTTTCCGTGGTCATCATGGTGGAAATGCATAAATGGTAGGTTTTGGAGAAGATCAGGTAGGTTTAGGATGGTTTTGGGGTGGATCTATGGTTTTGGGGGATTTTCTTCCAGTTTTTGGGTGATCCCGTTCGTGTTTGCGGTGATTTTGACATGTTTTGGGGTCTCCGTTGGGTTTCGTTTGGTTTTCCATTGTCATCATGGTGGAAAAGGGTAAATTGTGGGTTTTGGAGAACATCAGGTAGGTTTAGGGTGGTTTTGAGGTGCATCTATAGTTTTGAGGAGTTTTCTTCCAGATTTGGGGGTGATCCCGTTCTTGTTTGGGGTGTTTTTGACGTGTTTTGGGGTCTCCGTTGGGTTTCGTTGGCTTCTCGTTGGTCGTTAATTTAAATGGGTGTGGATTGTGGGTTTTGGAGAAGATCAGGTGAGTTTAGTGTGGTTTTGGGGGGAAATTCATAGTTTTTGGTGTTTTTTCTTCTGATCCCGTTCTTTTTTGGGGTGTTTTAGACGTGTTTTCTGTCTCCGTTGCGTTTTGTTGTGTGTTCCGTAATCATCATGGTGGAAAAGGGTAAATTGTGGGTTTTGGAGAACATCAGGTAGGATTAGGGTGGTTTTGAGGTGGATCTATGGTTTTGACGGGCTTTCTTCCAGCTTTTGGGTGATCCCATTTGTGTTTGCGGTGGTTTTGACATGTTTTGGGGGTCTCCGTTGGGTTTCGTTTGGTTTTCCGTGGTCATCATGGTGGAAAAGGGTAAGTTGCGGGTTTTGGAGAACATCAGGTAGGTATAGGGTGATTTTTGGGGTGGATCTATGGTTTTGGGGGATTTTCTTCCAGTTTTTGGGTGATCCCGTTCTTGTTTGGGGTGTTTTTGACGTGTTTTGGGGTCTCCGTTGGGTTTCGTTTAGTTTTCCGTGGTCATCATGGTGGAAAAGGGTAAGTTGCGGGTTTTGGAGAACATCAGGTAGGATTGGGGGGACTTTGGGGGTGGATTCTTGGTATTTGGGGTTTTCTTCTCTTTTTTTGGGGTGATCCCTTTCTTTTTTGGGGTGTTTTTGACGTGTTTTGGGGTCTCCGTTGGGTTTCATTGGGTTCTTGTTTGACGTTAAGGTAAATGGGAGCGGATTGTGGGTTTTGGAGAAGATCATGTGAGTTTAGTGTGGTTTTGGGGGGAAATTCATAGTTTATGGTGTTTTTTCTTCAGATCCCGTTCTTTTTTGGGGTGCTTTAGACGTGTTTTGGGGTCTCTGTTGGGTTTCGTTGTTTTTTCCGTGGTCATCATGGTGGAAAAGGGTAAATTGTGGGTTTTGGAGAACATCAGGTAGGTTTAGGGTGGTTTTGAGGTGGATCTATGGTTTTGAGGGGTTTTCTTCCAGTTTTGGGGGTGATCCCGTTCTTGTTTGGGGTATTTTTGACGTGTTTTGGGGTCTCTCTTGGGTTTCGTTGGCTTCTCGTTGGTTGTTAATTTAAATGGGTGTGGATTGTGGGTTTTGGAGAAGATCAGGTGAGTTTAGAGTGGTTTGGGTGTTGGATCCGTGCTTTTGGGGATTTTCTTCCAGTTTTGGGGGTGATCCCGTTTTTGTTTGGGGTGTTTTTGACGTGTTTTGGGGTCTCCGTTGGGTTTCGTTTGGTTTTCCATGGTCATCATGGTGGAAAAGTGTAAATTGTGGGTTTTGGAGAAGATCAGGTAGGTTTAGGGTGGTTTGGGGTTGGATCTATGGTTTTGGGGGTTTTCTTTCGTTTTTGGGGGTGATCCTGTTCCTTTCTGGGGTGTTTTTGATGTGTTTTGGGGGCTCTGTTGGGTTTCGTTGGGTTTTCCATGGTCATCATGTTGGAAAAGGGTCAATTGTGGGTTTTGGAGAAGATCAGGGTGCTTTAGGGTGGTTTTGGGGTGGATCTATGGAATTTGGGCCTTTATTCTGTTTTTTGGGTTGATCCTGTTCTTCTTTGCGGTGTTTTTGACCTGTTTTGGGGTCTCCGTTGGGTTTCGTTGGGTTTTCCATGGTCATCTTGTTGGAAAAGTGTAAATTGTGGGTTTTGGAGAACATCAGGTAGGTTTAGGGTGGTTTTGAGGTGCATCTATAGTTTTGAGGAGATTTCTTCCAGATTTGGGGGTGATCCCGTTCTTGTTTGGGGTGTTTTTGACGTGTTTTGGGGTCTCCGTTGGGTTTCGTTGGCTTCTCGTTGGTCGTTAATTTAAATGGGTGTGGATTGTAGGTTTTGGAGAAGATCAGGTGAGCTTAGTGTGGTTTTGGGGGGAAATTCATAGTTTTTGGTGTTTTTTCTTTTGATCCCGTTTTTGTTTGGGGTGTTTTAGACGTGTTTTGGGGTCTCCGTTGGGTTTCGTTGGGTTTTCCGTGTTCATCGTGGTGGAAAAGTGTTAATTGTGGGTTTTGGAGAACATCACGTCGTTTTAGGGTGGTTTTGAGGTGGATCTATGGTTTTGAGGGGTTTTCTTCCAGTTTTTGGGTGATCCCATTCGTGTTTGCGGTGGTTCTGACGTGTTTTGGGGTCTCCGTTGGGTTTCGTTTGGTTTTCCATGGTCATCTTGTTGGAAAATTGTAAATTGTGGGTTTTGGAGAACATCAGGTAGGTTTAGGGTGGTTTTGAGGTGCATCTATAGTTTTGAGGAGTTTTCTTCCAGATTTGGGGGTGATCCCGTTCTTGTTTGGGGTGTTTTAGACGTGTTTTGGGGTCTCCGTTTGGTTTCGTTGGGTTTTCCGTGTTCATCGTGGTGGAAAAGTGTAAATTGTGGGTTTTGGAGAAGATCAGGTAGGTTTAGGGTGGTTTTGGGGTGGATCTATGGTTTTGGGGATTTACTTTCGTTTTGGGGGGTGATTCTGTTCCTTTCTGGGGTGTTTTTGACGTGTTTTGGGGGCTCTGTTGGGTTTCGTTGGGTTTTCCATGGTCATCATGGTGGAAAAGGGTCAATTGTGGGTTTTGGAGAAGATCAGGTAGGTTTAGGGTGGTTTTGGGGTGGATCTATGGCTTTGGGGGTTTTCTTTCGTTTTTGGGTTTGATCCTGTTCTTGTTTGCGGTGTTTTTGACGTGTTTTGGGGTCTCCGTTTGGTTTCGTTGTGTTCTCTTTGGTCGTTAATTTAAATGGGAGTGGATGGTATGTTTTGCAGAAGATCAGGTGAGTTTAGAGTGTTTTGGGTGTTGGATCAGTGCTTTTTGGGGATTTTCTTCCAGTTTTGGCGGTGATGCCGTTCTTGCTTGGGGTGTTTTTGACGTTTTTTGGGGTCTCCATTGGGTTTTGTTGGGTTTTCCGTGGTCATCATGGTGGAAATGCATAAATGGTAGGTTTTGGAGAAGATCAGGTAGGTTTAGGATGGTTTTGGGGTGGATCTATGGTTTTGGGGGATTTTCTTCCAGTTTTTGGGTGATCCCGTTCGTGTTTGCGGTGATTTTGACATGTTTTGGGGTCTCCGTTGGGTTTCGTTTGGTTTTCCATTGTCATCATGGTGGAAAAGGGTAAATTGTGGGTTTTGGAGAACATCAGGTAGGTTTAGGGTGGTTTTGAGGTGCATCTATAGTTTTGAGGAATTTTCTTCCAGATTTGGGGGTGATCCCTTTCTTGTTTGGGGTGTTTTTGACGTGTTTTGGGGTCTCCGTTGGGTTTCGTTGGCTTCTCGTTGGTCGTTAATTTAAATGGGTGTGGATTGTATTTTTGGAGAAGATCAGGTGAGTTTAGTGTGGTTTTGGGGGGAAATTCATAGTTTTTGGTGTTTTTTCTTCTGATCCCGTTCTTTTTTGGGGTGTTTTAGACGTGTTTTCTGTCTCCGTTGCGTTTCGTTGGGTGTTCCGTAATCATCATGGTGGAAAAGGGTAAATTGTGGGTTTTGGAGAACATCAGGTAGGATTAGGGTGGTTTTGAGGTGGATCTATGGTTTTGACGGGCTTTCTTCCAGCTTTTGGGTGATCCCATTTGTGTTTGCGGTGGTTTTGACGTGTTTTGGGGTCTCCGTTGGGTTTCGTTTGGTTTTCCGTGGTCATCATGGTGGAAAAGGGTAAGTTGCGGGTTTTGGAGAACATCAGGTAGGTATAGGGTGATTTTTGGGGTGGATCTATGGTTTTGGGGGATTTTCTTCCAGTTTTTGGGTGATCCCGTTCTTGTTTGGGGTGTTTTTGACGTGTTTTGGGGTCTCCGTTGGGTTTCGTTTAGTTTTCCGTGGTCATCATGGTGGAAAAGGGTAAGTTGCGGGTTTTGGAGAACATCAGGTAGGTTTGGGGGGACTTTGGGGGTGGATTCTTGGTATTTGGGGTTTTCTTCTCTTTTTTTGGGGTGATCCCTTTCTTTTTTGGGGTGTTTTTGACGTGTTATGGGGTCTCCGTTGGGTTTCATTGGGTTCTCGTTTGACGTTAAGGTAAATGGGAGCGGATTGTGGGTTTTGGAGAAGATCATGTGAGTTTAGTGTGGTTTTGGGGGGAAATTCATAGTTTATGGTGTTTTTTCTTCAGATCCCGTTCTTTTTTGGGGTGCTTTAGACGTGTTTTGGGGTCTCTGTTGGGTTTCGTTGGTTTTTCCGTGGTCATCATGGTGGAAAAGGGTAAATTGTGGGTTTTGGAGAACATCAGGTAGGTTTAGGGTGGTTTTGAGGTGGATCTATGGTTTTGAGGGGTTTTCTTCCAGTTTTGGGGGTGATCCCGTTCTTGTTTGGGGTATTTTTGACGTGTTTTGGGGTCTCTCTTGGGTTTCGTTGGCTTCTCGTTGGTCGTTAATTTAAATGGGTGTGGATTGTGGGTTTTGGAGAAGATCAGGTGAGTTTAGAGTGGTTTGGGTGTTGGATCCGTGCTTTTGGGGGATTTTCTTCCAGTTTTGGGGGTGATCCCGGTCTTGTTTGGGGTGTTTTTGACGTGTTTTGGGGTCTCCGTTGGGTTTCGTTTGGTTTTCCATGGTCATCATGGTGGAAAAGTGTAAATTGTGAGTTTTGGAGAAGATCAGGTAGGTTTAGGGTGGTTTGGGGTTGGATCTATGGTTTTGGGGGTTTTCTTTCGTTTTTGGGGGTGATCCTGTTCCTTTCTGGGGTGTTTTTGATGTGTTTTGGGGGCTCTGTTGGGTTTCGTTGGGTTTTCCATGGTCATCATGTTGGAAAAGGGTCAATTGTGGGTTTTGGAGAAGATCAGGGTGCTTTAGGGTGGTTTTGGGGTGGATCTATGGAATTTGGGCCTTTATTCTGTTTTTTGGGTTGATCCTGTTCTTCTTTGTGGTGTTTTTGACCTGTTTTGGGGTCTCCGTTGGGTTTCGTTGGGTTTTCCATGGTCATCTTGTTGGAAAAGTGTAAATTGTGGGTTTTGGAGAACATCAGGTAGGTTTAGGGTGGTTTTGAGGTGGATCTATGGTTTTGAGGGGTTTTCTTCCAGTTTTGGGGGTGATCCCGTTCTTGTTTGGGGTATTTTTGACGTGTTTTGGGGTCTCTCTTGGGTTTCGTTGGCTTCTCGTTGGTCGTTAATTTAAATGGGTGTGGATTGTGGGTTTTGGAGAAGATCAGGTGAGTTTAGAGTGGTTTGGGTGTTGGATCCGTGCTTTTGGGGGATTTTCTTCCAGTTTTGGGGGTGATCCCGGTCTTGTTTGGGGTGTTTTTGACGTGTTTTGGGGTCTCCGTTGGGTTTCGTTTGGTTTTCCATGGTCATCATGGTGGAAAAGTGTAAATTGTGAGTTTTGGAGAAGATCAGGTAGGTTTAGGGTGGTTTGGGGTTGGATCTATGGTTTTGGGGGTTTTCTTTCGTTTTTGGGGGTGATCCTGTTCCTTTCTGGGGTGTTTTTGATGTGTTTTGGGGGCTCTGTTGGGTTTCGTTGGGTTTTCCATGGTCATCATGTTGGAAAAGGGTCAATTGTGGGTTTTGGAGAAGATCAGGGTGCTTTAGGGTGGTTTTGGGGTGGATCTATGGAATTTGGGCCTTTATTCTGTTTTTTGGGTTGATCCTGTTCTTCTTTGCGGTGTTTTTGACCTGTTTTGGGGTCTCCGTTGGGTTTCGTTGGGTTTTCCATGGTCATCTTGTTGGAAAAGTGTAAATTGTGGGTTTTGGAGAACATCAGGTAGGTTTAGGGTGGTTTTGAGGTGCATCTATAGTTTTGAGGAGATTTCTTCCAGATTTGGGGGTGATCCCGTTCTTGTTTGGGGTGTTTTTGACGTGTTTTGGGGTCTCCGTTGGGTTTCGTTGGCTTCTCGTTGGTCGTTAATTTAAATGGGTGTGGATTGTAGGTTTTGGAGAAGATCAGGTGAGCTTAGTGTGGTTTTGGGGGGAAATTCATAGTTTTTGGTGTTTTTTCTTTTGATCCCGTTTTTGTTTGGGGTGTTTTAGACGTGTTTTGGGGTCTCCGTTGGTTTTCGTTGGGTTTTCCGTGTTCATCGTGGTGGAAAAGTGTTAATTGTGGGTTTTTGAGAACATCACGTCGTTTTAGGGTGGTTTTGAGGTGGATCTATGGTTTTGAGGGGTTTTCTTCCAGTTTTTGGGTGATCCCATTCGTGTTTGCGGTGGTTCTGACGTGTTTTGGGGTCTCCGTTGGGTTTCGTTTGGTTTTCCATGGTCATCTTGTTGGAAAATTGTAAATTGTGGGTTTTGGAGAACATCAGGTAGGTTTAGGGTGGTTTTGAGGTGCATCTATAGTTTTGAGGAGTTTTCTTCCAGATTTGGGGGTGATCCCGTTCTTGTTTGGGGTGTTTTAGACGTGTTTTGGGGTCTCCGTTTGGTTTCGTTGGGTTTTCCGTGTTCATCGTGGTGGAAAAGTGTAAATTGTGGGTTTTGGAGAAGATCAGGTAGGTTTAGGGTGGTTTTGGGGTGGATCTATGGTTTTGGGGATTTACTTTCGTTTTGGGGGGTGATTCTGTTCCTTTCTGGGGTGTTTTTGACGTGTTTTGGGGGCTCTGTTGGGTTTCGTTGGGTTTTCCATGGTCATCATGGTGGAAAAGGGTCAATTGTGGGTTTTGGAGAAGATCAGGTAGGTTTAGGGTGGTTTTGGGGTGGATCTATGGCTTTGGGGGTTTTCTTTCGTTTTTGGGTTTGATCCTGTTCTTGTTTGCGGTGTTTTTGACGTGTTTTGGGGTCTCCGTTTGGTTTCGTTGTGTTCTCTTTGGTCGTTAATTTAAATGGGAGTGGATGGTATGTTTTGCAGAAGATCAGGTGAGTTTAGAGTGGTTTGGGTGTTGGATCAGTGCTTTTTGGGGATTTTCTTCCAGTTTTGGCGGTGATGCCGTTCTTGCTTGGGGTGTTTTTGACGTTTTTTGGGGTCTCCATTGGGTTTTGTTGGGTTTTCCGTGGTCATCATGGTGGAAATGCATAAATGGTAGGTTTTGGAGAAGATCAGGTAGGTTTAGGATGGTTTTGGGGTGGATCTATGGTTTTGGGGGATTTTCTTCCAGTTTTTGGGTGATCCCGTTCGTGTTTGCGGTGATTTTGACATGTTTTGGGGTCTCCGTTGGGTTTCGTTTGGTTTTCCATTGTCATCATGGTGGAAAAGGGTAAATTGTGGGTTTTGGAGAACATCAGGTAGGTTTAGGGTGGTTTTGAGGTGCATCTATAGTTTTGAGGAATTTTCTTCCAGATTTGGGGGTGATCCCTTTCTTGTTTGGGGTGTTTTTGACGTGTTTTGGGGTCTCCGTTGGGTTTCGTTGGCTTCTCGTTGGTCGTTAATTTAAATGGGTGTGGATTGTGGGTTTTGGAGAAGATCAGGTGAGTTTAGTGTGGTTTTGGGGGGAAATTCATAGTTTTTGGTGTTTTTTCTTCTGATCCCGTTCTTTTTTGGGGTGTTTTAGACGTGTTTTCTGTCTCCGTTGCGTTTCGTTGGGTGTTCCGTAATCATCATGGTGGAAAAGGGTAAATTGTGGGTTTTGGAGAACATCAGGTAGGATTAGGGTGGTTTTGAGGTGGATCTATGGTTTTGACGGGCTTTCTTCCAGCTTTTGGGTGATCCCATTTGTGTTTGCGGTGGTTTTGACGTGTTTTGGGGTCTCCGTTGGGTTTCGTTTGGTTTTCCGTGGTCATCATGGTGGAAAAGGGTAAGTTGCGGGTTTTGGAGAACATCAGGTAGGTATAGGGTGATTTTTGGGGTGGATCTATGGTTTTGGGGGATTTTCTTCCAGTTTTTGGGTGATCCCGTTCTTGTTTGGGGTGTTTTTGACGTGTTTTGGGGTCTCCGTTGGGTTTCGTTTAGTTTTCCGTGGTCATCATGGTGGAAAAGGGTAAGTTGCGGGTTTTGGAGAACATCAGGTAGGTTTGGGGGGACTTTGGGGGTGGATTCTTGGTATTTGGGGTTTTCTTCTCTTTTTTTGGGGTGATCCCTTTCTTTTTTGGGGTGTTTTTGACGTGTTATGGGGTCTCCGTTGGGTTTCATTGGGTTCTCGTTTGACGTTAAGGTAAATGGGAGCGGATTGTGGGTTTTGGAGAAGATCATGTGAGTTTAGTGTGGTTTTGGGGGGAAATTCATAGTTTATGGTGTTTTTTCTTCAGATCCCGTTCTTTTTTGGGGTGCTTTAGACGTGTTTTGGGGTCTCTGTTGGGTTTCGTTGGTTTTTCCGTGGTCATCATGGTGGAAAAGGGTAAATTGTGGGTTTTGGAGAACATCAGGTAGGTTTAGGGTGGTTTTGAGGTGGATCTATGGTTTTGAGGGGTTTTCTTCCAGTTTTGGGGGTGATCCCGTTCTTGTTTGGGGTATTTTTGACGTGTTTTGGGGTCTCTCTTGGGTTTCGTTGGCTTCTCGTTGGTCGTTAATTTAAATGGGTGTGGATTGTGGGTTTTGGAGAAGATCAGGTGAGTTTAGAGTGGTTTGGGTGTTGGATCCGTGCTTTTGGGGGATTTTCTTCCAGTTTTGGGGGTGATCCCGGTCTTGTTTGGGGTGTTTTTGACGTGTTTTGGGGTCTCCGTTGGGTTTCGTTTGGTTTTCCATGGTCATCATGGTGGAAAAGTGTAAATTGTGAGTTTTGGAGAAGATCAGGTAGGTTTAGGGTGGTTTGGGGTTGGATCTATGGTTTTGGGGGTTTTCTTTCGTTTTTGGGGGTGATCCTGTTCCTTTCTGGGGTGTTTTTGATGTGTTTTGGGGGCTCTGTTGGGTTTCGTTGGGTTTTCCATGGTCATCATGTTGGAAAAGGGTCAATTGTGGGTTTTGGAGAAGATCAGGGTGCTTTAGGGTGGTTTTGGGGTGGATCTATGGAATTTGGGCCTTTATTCTGTTTTTTGGGTTGATCCTGTTCTTCTTTGTGGTGTTTTTGACCTGTTTTGGGGTCTCCGTTGGGTTTCGTTGGGTTTTCCATGGTCATCTTGTTGGAAAAGTGTAAATTGTGGGTTTTGGAGAACATCAGGTAGGTTTAGGGTGGTTTTGAGGTGCATCTATAGTTTTGAGGAGATTTCTTCCAGATTTGGGGGTGATCCCGTTCTTGTTTGGGGTGTTTTTGACGTGTTTTGGGGTCTCCGTTGGGTTTCGTTGGCTTCTCGTTGGTCGTTAATTTAAATGGGTGTGGATTGTAGGTTTTGGAGAAGATCAGGTGAGCTTAGTGTGGTTTTTGGGGGAAATTCATAGTTTTTGGTGTTTTTTCTTTTGATCCCGTTTTTGTTTGGGGTGTTTTAGACGTGTTTTGGGGTCTCCGTTGGGTTTCGTTGGGTTTTCCGTGTTCATCGTGGTGGAAAAGTGTTAATTGTGGGTTTTTGAGAACATCACGTCGTTTTAGGGTGGTTTTGAGGTGGATCTATGGTTTTGAGGGGTTTTCTTCCAGTTTTTGGGTGATCCCATTCGTGTTTGCGGTGGTTCTGACGTGTTTTGGGGTCTCCGTTGGGTTTCGTTTGGTTTTCCATGGTCATCTTGTTGGAAAATTGTAAATTGTGGGTTTTGGAGAACATCAGGTAGGTTTAGGGTGGTTTTGAGGTGCATCTATAGTTTTGAGGAGTTTTCTTCCAGATTTGGGGGTGATCCCGTTCTTGTTTGGGGTGTTTTAGACGTGTTTTGGGGTCTCCGTTTGGTTTCGTTGGGTTTTCCGTGTTCATCGTGGTGGAAAAGTGTAAATTGTGGGTTTTGGAGAAGATCAGGTAGGTTTAGGGTGGTTTTGGGGTGGATCTATGGTTTTGGGGATTTACTTTCGTTTTGGGGGGTGATTCTGTTCCTTTCTGGGGTGTTTTTGACGTGTTTTGGGGGCTCTGTTGGGTTTCGTTGGGTTTTCCATGGTCATCATGGTGGAAAAGGGTCAATTGTGGGTTTTGGAGAAGATCAGGTAGGTTTAGGGTGGTTTTGGGGTGGATCTATGGCTTTGGGGGTTTTCTTTCGTTTTTGGGTTTGATCCTGTTCTTGTTTGCGGTGTTTTTGACGTGTTTTGGGGTCTCCATTTGGTTTCGTTGTGTTCTCTTTGGTCGTTAATTTAAATGGGAGTGGATGGTATGTTTTGCAGAAGATCAGGTGAGTTTAGAGTGGTTTGGGTGTTGGATCAGTGCTTTTTGGGGATTTTCTTCCAGTTTTGGCGGTGATGCCGTTCTTGCTTGGGGTGTTTTTGACGTTTTTTGGGGTCTCCATTGGGTTTTGTTGGGTTTTCCGTGGTCATCATGGTGGAAATGCATAAATGGTAGGTTTTGGAGAAGATCAGGTAGGTTTAGGATGGTTTTGGGGTGGATCTATGGTTTTGGGGGATTTTCTTCCAGTTTTTGGGTGATCCCGTTCGTGTTTGCGGTGATTTTGACATGTTTTGGGGTCTCCGTTGGGTTTCGTTTGGTTTTCCATTGTCATCATGGTGGAAAAGGGTAAATTGTGGGTTTTGGAGAACATCAGGTAGGTTTAGGGTGGTTTTGAGGTGCATCTATAGTTTTGAGGAATTTTCTTCCAGATTTGGGGGTGATCCCTTTCTTGTTTGGGGTGTTTTTGACGTGTTTTGGGGTCTCCGTTGGGTTTCGTTGGCTTCTCGTTGGTCGTTAATTTAAATGGGTGTGGATTGTGGGTTTTGGAGAAGATCAGGTGAGTTTAGTGTGGTTTTGGGGGGAAATTCATAGTTTTTGGTGTTTTTTCTTCTGATCCCGTTCTTTTTTGGGGTGTTTTAGACGTGTTTTCTGTCTCCGTTGCGTTTCGTTGGGTGTTCCGTAATCATCATGGTGGAAAAGGGTAAATTGTGGGTTTTGGAGAACATCAGGTAGGATTAGGGTGGTTTTGAGGTGGATCTATGGTTTTGACGGGCTTTCTTCCAGCTTTTGGGTGATCCCATTTGTGTTTGCGGTGGTTTTGACGTGTTTTGGGGTCTCCGTTGGGTTTCGTTTGGTTTTCCGTGGTCATCATGGTGGAAAAGGGTAAGTTGCGGGTTTTGGAGAACATCAGGTAGGTACAGGGTGATTTTTGGGGTGGATCTATGGTTTTGGGGGATTTTCTTCCAGTTTTTGGGTGATCCCGTTCTTGTTTGGGGTGTTTTTGACGTGTTTTGGGGTCTCCGTTGGGTTTCGTTTAGTTTTCCGTGGTCATCATGGTGGAAAAGGGTAAGTTGCGGGTTTTGGAGAACATCAGGTAGGATTGGGGGGACTTTGGGGGTGGATTCTTGGTATTTGGGGTTTTCTTCTCTTTTTTTGGGGTGATCCCTTTCTTTTTTGGGGTGTTTTTGACGTGTTTTGGGGTCTCCGTTGGGTTTCATTGGGTTCTTGTTTGACGTTAAGGTAAATGGGAGCGGATTGTGGGTTTTGGAGAAGATCATGTGAGTTTAGTGTGGTTTTGGGGGGAAATTCATAGTTTATGGTGTTTTTTCTTCAGATCCCGTTCTTTTTTGGGGTGCTTTAGACGTGTTTTGGGGTCTCTGTTGGGTTTCGTTGGTTTTTCCGTGGTCATCATGGTGGAAAAGGGTAAATTGTGGGTTTTGGAGAACATCAGGTAGGTTTAGGGTGGTTTTGAGGTGGATCTATGGTTTTGAGGGGTTTTCTTCCAGTTTTGGGGGTGATCCCGTTCTTGTTTGGGGTATTTTTGACGTGTTTTGGGGTCTCTCTTGGGTTTCGTTGGCTTCTCGTTGGTCGTTAATTTAAATGGGTGTGGATTGTGGGTTTTGGAGAAGATCAGGTGAGTTTAGAGTGGTTTGGGTGTTGGATCCGTGCTTTTGGGGATTTTCTTCCAGTTTTGGGGGTGATCCCGTTTTTGTTTGGGGTGTTTTTGACGTGTTTTGGGGTCTCCATTGGGTTTCGTTTGGTTTTCCATGGTCATCATGGTGGAAAAGTGTAAATTGTGGGTTTTGGAGAAGATCAGGTAGGTTTAGGGTGGTTTGGGGTTGGATCTATGGTTTTGGGGGTTTTCTTTCGTTTTTGGGGGTGATCCTGTTCCTTTCTGGGGTGTTTTTGATGTGTTTTGGGGGCTCTGTTGGGTTTCGTTGGGTTTTCCATGGTCATCATGTTGGAAAAGGGTCAATTGTGGGTTTTGGAGAAGATCAGGGTGCTTTAGGGTGGTTTTGGGGTGGATCTATGGAATTTGGGCCTTTATTCTGTTTTTTGGGTTGATCCTGTTCTTCTTTGCGGTGTTTTTGACCTGTTTTGGGGTCTCCGTTGGGTTTCGTTGGGTTTTCCATGGTCATCTTGTTGGAAAAGTGTAAATTGTGGGTTTTGGAGAACATCAGGTAGGTTTAGGGTGGTTTTGAGGTGCATCTATAGTTTTGAGGAGATTTCTTCCAGATTTGGGGGTGATCCCGTTCTTGTTTGGGGTGTTTTTGACGTGTTTTGGGGTCTCCGTTGGGTTTCGTTGGCTTCTCGTTGGTCGTTAATTTAAATGGGTGTGGATTGTAGGTTTTGGAGAAGATCAGGTGAGCTTAGTGTGGTTTTGGGGGGAAATTCATAGTTTTTGGTGTTTTTTCTTTTGATCCCGTTTTTGTTTGGGGTGTTTTAGACGTGTTTTGGGGTCTCCGTTGGGTTTCGTTGGGTTTTCCGTGTTCATCGTGGTGGAAAAGTGTTAATTGTGGGTTTTGGAGAACATCACGTCGTTTTAGGGTGGTTTTGAGGTGGATCTATGGTTTTGAGGGGTTTTCTTCCAGTTTTTGGGTGATCCCATTCGTGTTTGCGGTGGTTCTGACGTGTTTTGGGGTCTCCGTTGGGTTTCGTTTGGTTTTCCATGGTCATCTTGTTGGAAAATTGTAAATTGTGGGTTTTGGAGAACATCAGGTAGGTTTAGGGTGGTTTTGAGGTGCATCTATAGTTTTGAGGAGTTTTCTTCCAGATTTGGGGGTGATCCCGTTCTTGTTTGGGGTGTTTTAGACGTGTTTTGGGGTCTCCGTTTGGTTTCGTTGGGTTTTCCGTGTTCATCGTGGTGGAAAAGTGTAAATTGTGGGTTTTGGAGAAGATCAGGTAGGTTTAGGGTGGTTTTGGGGTGGATCTATGGTTTTGGGGATTTACTTTCGTTTTGGGGGGTGATTCTGTTCCTTTCTGGGGTGTTTTTGACATGTTTTGGGGGCTCTGTTGGGTTTCGTTGGGTTTTCCATGGTCATCATGGTGGAAAAGGGTCAATTGTGGGTTTTGGAGAAGATCAGGTAGGTTTAGGGTGGTTTTGGGGTGGATCTATGGCTTTGGGGGTTTTCTTTCGTTTTTGGGTTTGATCCTGTTCTTGTTTGCGGTGTTTTTGACGTGTTTTGGGGTCTCCGTTTGGTTTCGTTGTGTTCTCTTTGGTCGTTAATTTAAATGGGAGTGGATGGTATGTTTTGCAGAAGATCAGGTGAGTTTAGAGTGGTTTGGGTGTTGGATCAGTGCTTTTTGGGGATTTTCTTCCAGTTTTGGCGGTGATGCCGTTCTTGCTTGGGGTGTTTTTGACGTTTTTTGGGGTCTCCATTGGGTTTTGTTGGGTTTTCCGTGGTCATCATGGTGGAAATGCATAAATGGTAGGTTTTGGAGAAGATCAGGTAGGTTTAGGATGGTTTTGGGGTGGATCTATGGTTTTGGGGGATTTTCTTCCAGTTTTTGGGTGATCCCGTTCGTGTTTGCGGTGATTTTGACATGTTTTGGGGTCTCCGTTGGGTTTCGTTTGGTTTTCCATTGTCATCATGGTGGAAAAGGGTAAATTGTGGGTTTTGGAGAACATCAGGTAGGTTTAGGGTGGTTTTGAGGTGCATCTATAGTTTTGAGGAATTTTCTTCCAGATTTGGGGGTGATCCCTTTCTTGTTTGGGGTGTTTTTGACGTGTTTTGGGGTCTCCGTTGGGTTTCGTTGGCTTCTCGTTGGTCGTTAATTTAAATGGGTGTGGATTGTGGGTTTTGGAGAAGATCAGGTGAGTTTAGTGTGGTTTTGGGGGGAAATTCATAGTTTTTGGTGTTTTTTCTTCTGATCCCGTTCTTTTTTGGGGTGTTTTAGACGTGTTTTCTGTCTCCGTTGCGTTTCGTTGGGTGTTCCGTAATCATCATGGTGGAAAAGGGTAAATTGTGGGTTTTGGAGAACATCAGGTAGGATTAGGGTGGTTTTGAGGTGGATCTATGGTTTTGACGGGCTTTCTTCCAGCTTTTGGGTGATCCCATTTGTGTTTGCGGTGGTTTTGACGTGTTTTGGGGTCTCCGTTGGGTTTCGTTTGGTTTTCCGTGGTCATCATGGTGGAAAAGGGTAAGTTGCGGGTTTTGGAGAACATCAGGTAGGTATAGGGTGATTTTTGGGGTGGATCTATGGTTTTGGGGGATTTTCTTCCAGTTTTTGGGTGATCCCGTTCTTGTTTGGGGTGTTTTTGACGTGTTTTGGGGTCTCCGTTGGGTTTCGTTTAGTTTTCCGTGGTCATCATGGTGGAAAAGGGTAAGTTGCGGGTTTTGGAGAACATCAGGTAGGTTTGGGGGGACTTTGGGGGTGGATTCTTGGTATTTGGGGTTTTCTTCTCTTTTTTTGGGGTGATCCCTTTCTTTTTTGGGGTGTTTTTGACGTGTTATGGGGTCTCCGTTGGGTTTCATTGGGTTCTCGTTTGACGTTAAGGTAAATGGGAGCGGATTGTGGGTTTTGGAGAAGATCATGTGAGTTTAGTGTGGTTTTGGGGGGAAATTCATAGTTTATGGTGTTTTTTCTTCAGATCCCGTTCTTTTTTGGGGTGCTTTAGACGTGTTTTGGGGTCTCTGTTGGGTTTCGTTGGTTTTTCCGTGGTCATCATGGTGGAAAAGGGTAAATTGTGGGTTTTGGAGAACATCACGTAGGTTTAGGGTGGTTTTGAGGTGGATCTATGGTTTTGAGGGGTTTTCTTCCAGTTTTGGGGGTGATCCCGTTCTTGTTTGGGGTATTTTTGACGTGTTTTGGGGTCTCTCTTGGGTTTCGTTGGCTTCTCGTTGGTCGTTAATTTAAATGGGTGTGGATTGTGGGTTTTGGAGAAGATCAGGTGAGTTTAGAGTGGTTTGGGTGTTGGATCCGTGCTTTTGGGGGATTTTCTTCCAGTTTTGGGGGTGATCCCGGTCTTGTTTGGGGTGTTTTTGACGTGTTTTGGGGTCTCCGTTGGGTTTCGTTTGGTTTTCCATGGTCATCATGGTGGAAAAGTGTAAATTGTGAGTTTTGGAGAAGATCAGGTAGGTTTAGGGTGGTTTGGGGTTGGATCTATGGTTTTGGGGGTTTTCTTTCGTTTTTGGGGGTGATCCTGTTCCTTTCTGGGGTGTTTTTGATGTGTTTTGGGGGCTCTGTTGGGTTTCGTTGGGTTTTCCATGGTCATCATGTTGGAAAAGGGTCAATTGTGGGTTTTGGAGAAGATCAGGGTGCTTTAGGGTGGTTTTGGGGTGGATCTATGGAATTTGGGCCTTTATTCTGTTTTTTGGGTTGATCCTGTTCTTCTTTGCGGTGTTTTTGACCTGTTTTGGGGTCTCCGTTGGGTTTCGTTGGGTTTTCCATGGTCATCTTGTTGGAAAAGTGTAAATTGTGGGTTTTGGAGAACATCAGGTAGGTTTAGGGTGGTTTTGAGGTGCATCTATAGTTTTGAGGAGATTTCTTCCAGATTTGGGGGTGATCCCGTTCTTGTTTGGGGTGTTTTTGACGTGTTTTGGGGTCTCCGTTGGGTTTCGTTGGCTTCTCGTTGGTCGTTAATTTAAATGGGTGTGGATTGTAGGTTTTGGAGAAGATCAGGTGAGCTTAGTGTGGTTTTGGGGGGAAATTCATAGTTTTTGGTGTTTTTTCTTTTGATCCCGTTTTTGTTTGGGGTGTTTTAGACGTGTTTTGGGGTCTCCGTTGGGTTTCGTTGGGTTTTCCGTGTTCATCGTGGTGGAAAAGTGTTAATTGTGGGTTTTGGAGAACATCACGTCGTTTTAGGGTGGTTTTGAGGTGGATCTATGGTTTTGAGGGGTTTTCTTCCAGTTTTTGGGTGATCCCATTCGTGTTTGCGGTGGTTCTGACGTGTTTTGGGGTCTCCGTTGGGTTTCGTTTGGTTTTCCATGGTCATCTTGTTGGAAAATTGTAAATTGTGGGTTTTGGAGAACATCAGGTAGGTTTAGGGTGGTTTTGAGGTGCATCTATAGTTTTGAGGAGTTTTCTTCCAGATTTGGGGGTGATCCCGTTCTTGTTTGGGGTGTTTTAGACGTGTTTTGGGGTCTCCGTTTGGTTTCGTTGGGTTTTCCGTGTTCATCGTGGTGGAAAAGTGTAAATTGTGGGTTTTGGAGAAGATCAGGTAGGTTTAGGGTGGTTTTGGGGTGGATCTATGGCTTTGGGGGTTTTCTTTCGTTTTTGGGTTTGATCCTGTTCTTGTTTGCGGTGTTTTTGACGTGTTTTGGGGTCTCCGTTTGGTTTCGTTGTGTTCTCTTTGGTCGTTAATTTAAATGGGAGTGGATGGTATGTTTTGCAGAAGATCAGGTGAGTTTAGAGTGGTTTGGGTGTTGGATCAGTGCTTTTTGGGGATTTTCTTCCAGTTTTGGCGGTGATGCCGTTCTTGCTTGGGGTGTTTTTGACGTTTTTTGGGGTCTCCATTGGGTTTTGTTGGGTTTTCCGTGGTCATCATGGTGGAAATGCATAAATGGTAGGTTTTGGAGAAGATCAGGTAGGTTTAGGATGGTTTTGGGGTGGATCTATGGTTTTGGGGGATTTTCTTCCAGTTTTTGGGTGATCCCGTTCGTGTTTGCGGTGATTTTGACATGTTTTGGGGTCTCCGTTGGGTTTCGTTTGGTTTTCCATTGTCATCATGGTGGAAAAGGGTAAATTGTGGGTTTTGGAGAACATCAGGTAGGTTTAGGGTGGTTTTGAGGTGCATCTATAGTTTTGAGGAATTTTCTTCCAGATTTGGGGGTGATCCCTTTCTTGTTTGGGGTGTTTTTGACGTGTTTTGGGGTCTCCGTTGGGTTTCGTTGGCTTCTCGTTGGTCGTTAATTTAAATGGGTGTGGATTGTGGGTTTTGGAGAAGATCAGGTGAGTTTAGTGTGGTTTTGGGGGGAAATTCATAGTTTTTGGTGTTTTTTCTTCTGATCCCGTTCTTTTTTGGGGTGTTTTAGACGTGTTTTCTGTCTCCGTTGCGTTTCGTTGGGTGTTCCGTAATCATCATGGTGGAAAAGGGTAAATTGTGGGTTTTGGAGAACATCAGGTAGGATTAGGGTGGTTTTGAGGTGGATCTATGGTTTTGACGGGCTTTCTTCCAGCTTTTGGGTGATCCCATTTGTGTTTGCGGTGGTTTTGACGTGTTTTGGGGTCTCCGTTGGGTTTCGTTTGGTTTTCCGTGGTCATCATGGTGGAAAAGGGTAAGTTGCGGGTTTTGGAGAACATCAGGTAGGTATAGGGTGATTTTTGGGGTGGATCTATGGTTTTGGGGGATTTTCTTCCAGTTTTTGGGTGATCCCGTTCTTGTTTGGGGTGTTTTTGACGTGTTTTGGGGTCTCCGTTGGGTTTCGTTTAGTTTTCCGTGGTCATCATGGTGGAAAAGGGTAAGTTGCGGGTTTTGGAGAACATCAGGTAGGTTTGGGGGGACTTTGGGGGTGGATTCTTGGTATTTGGGGTTTTCTTCTCTTTTTTTGGGGTGATCCCTTTCTTTTTTGGGGTGTTTTTGACGTGTTATGGGGTCTCCGTTGGGTTTCATTGGGTTCTCGTTTGACGTTAAGGTAAATGGGAGCGGATTGTGGGTTTTGGAGAAGATCATGTGAGTTTAGTGTGGTTTTGGTGGGAAATTCATAGTTTATGGTGTTTTTTCTTCAGATCCCGTTCTTTTTTGGGGTGCTTTAGACGTGTTTTGGGGTCTCTGTTGGGTTTCGTTGGTTTTTCCGTGGTCATCATGGTGGAAAAGGGTAAATTGTGGGTTTTGGAGAACATCAGGTAGGTTTAGGGTGGTTTTGAGGTGGATCTATGGTTTTGAGGGGTTTTCTTCCAGTTTTGGGGGTGATCCCGTTCTTGTTTGGGGTATTTTTGACGTGTTTTGGGGTCTCTCTTGGGTTTCGTTGGCTTCTCGTTGGTCGTTAATTTAAATGGGTGTGGATTGTGGGTTTTGGAGAAGATCAGGTGAGTTTAGAGTGGTTTGGGTGTTGGATCCGTGCTTTTGGGGGATTTTCTTCCAGTTTTGGGGGTGATCCCGGTCTTGTTTGGGGTGTTTTTGACGTGTTTTGGGGTCTCCGTTGGGTTTCGTTTGGTTTTCCATGGTCATCATGGTGGAAAAGTGTAAATTGTGAGTTTTGGAGAAGATCAGGTAGGTTTAGGGTGGTTTGGGGTTGGATCTATGGTTTTGGGGGTTTTCTTTCGTTTTTGGGGGTGATCCTGTTCCTTTCTGGGGTGTTTTTGATGTGTTTTGGGGGCTCTGTTGGGTTTCGTTGGGTTTTCCATGGTCATCATGTTGGAAAAGGGTCAATTGTGGGTTTTGGAGAAGATCAGGGTGCTTTAGGGTGGTTTTGGGGTGGATCTATGGAATTTGGGCCTTTATTCTGTTTTTTTGGGTTGATCCTGTTCTTCTTTGCGGTGTTTTTGACCTGTTTTGGGGTCTCCGTTGGGTTTCGTTGGGTTTTCCATGGTCATCTTGTTGGAAAAGTGTAAATTGTGGGTTTTGGAGAACATCAGGTAGGTTTAGGGTGGTTTTGAGGTGCATCTATAGTTTTGAGGAGATTTCTTCCAGATTTGGGGGTGATCCCGTTCTTGTTTGGGGTGTTTTTGACGTGTTTTGGGGTCTCCGTTGGGTTTCGTTGGCTTCTCGTTGGTCGTTAATTTAAATGGGTGTGGATTGTAGGTTTTGGAGAAGATCAGGTGAGCTTAGTGTGGTTTTGGGGGGAAATTCATAGTTTTTGGTGTTTTTTCTTTTGATCCCGTTTTTGTTTGGGGTGTTTTAGACGTGTTTTGGGGTCTCCGTTGGGTTTCGTTGGGTTTTCCGTGTTCATCGTGGTGGAAAAGTGTTAATTGTGGGTTTTGGAGAACATCACGTCGTTTTAGGGTGGTTTTGAGGTGGATCTATGGTTTTGAGGGGTTTTCTTCCAGTTTTTGGGTGATCCCATTCGTGTTTGCGGTGGTTCTGACGTGTTTTGGGGTCTCCGTTGGGTTTCGTTTGGTTTTCCATGGTCATCTTGTTGGAAAATTGTAAATTGTGGGTTTTGGAGAACATCAGGTAGGTTTAGGGTGGTTTTGAGGTGCATCTATAGTTTTGAGGAGTTTTCTTCCAGATTTGGGGGTGATCCCGTTCTTGTTTGGGGTGTTTTAGACGTGTTTTGGGGTCTCCGTTTGGTTTCGTTGGGTTTTCCGTGTTCATCGTGGTGGAAAAGTGTAAATTGTGGGTTTTGGAGAAGATCAGGTAGGTTTAGGGTGGTTTTGGGGTGGATCTATGGTTTTGGGGATTTACTTTCGTTTTGGGGGGTGATTCTGTTCCTTTCTGGGGTGTTTTTGACGTGTTTTGGGGGCTCTGTTGGGTTTCGTTGGGTTTTCCATGGTCATCATGGTGGAAAAGGGTCAATTGTGGGTTTTGGAGAAGATCAGGTAGGTTTAGGGTGGTTTTGGGGTGGATCTATGGCTTTGGGGGTTTTCTTTCGTTTTTGGGTTTGATCCTGTTCTTGTTTGCGGTGTTTTTGACGTGTTTTGGGGTCTCCATTTGGTTTCGTTGTGTTCTCTTTGGTCGTTAATTTAAATGGGAGTGGATGGTATGTTTTGCAGAAGATCAGGTGAGTTTAGAGTGGTTTGGGTGTTGGATCAGTGCTTTTTGGGGATTTTCTTCCAGTTTTGGCGGTGATGCCGTTCTTGCTTGGGGTGTTTTTGACGTTTTTTGGGGTCTCCATTGGGTTTTGTTGGGTTTTCCGTGGTCATCATGGTGGAAATGCATAAATGGTAGGTTTTGGAGAAGATCAGGTAGGTTTAGGATGGTTTTGGGGTGGATCTATGGTTTTGGGGGATTTTCTTCCAGTTTTTGGGTGATCCCGTTCGTGTTTGCGGTGATTTTGACATGTTTTGGGGTCTCCGTTGGGTTTCGTTTGGTTTTCCATTGTCATCATGGTGGAAAAGGGTAAATTGTGGGTTTTGGAGAACATCAGGTAGGTTTAGGGTGGTTTTGAGGTGCATCTATAGTTTTGAGGAATTTTCTTCCAGATTTGGGGGTGATCCCTTTCTTGTTTGGGGTGTTTTTGACGTGTTTTGGGGTCTCCGTTGGGTTTCGTTGGCTTCTCGTTGGTCGTTAATTTAAATGGGTGTGGATTGTGGGTTTTGGAGAAGATCAGGTGAGTTTAGTGTGGTTTTGGGGGGAAATTCATAGTTTTTGGTGTTTTTTCTTCTGATCCCGTTCTTTTTTGGGGTGTTTTAGACGTGTTTTCTGTCTCCGTTGCGTTTCGTTGGGTGTTCCGTAATCATCATGGTGGAAAAGGGTAAATTGTGGGTTTTGGAGAACATCAGGTAGGATTAGGGTGGTTTTGAGGTGGATCTATGGTTTTGACGGGCTTTCTTCCAGCTTTTGGGTGATCCCATTTGTGTTTGCGGTGGTTTTGACGTGTTTTGGGGTCTCCGTTGGGTTTCGTTTGGTTTTCCGTGGTCATCATGGTGGAAAAGGGTAAGTTGCGGGTTTTGGAGAACATCAGGTAGGTACAGGGTGATTTTTGGGGTGGATCTATGGTTTTGGGGGATTTTCTTCCAGTTTTTGGGTGATCCCGTTCTTGTTTGGGGTGTTTTTGACGTGTTTTGGGGTCTCCGTTGGGTTTCGTTTAGTTTTCCGTGGTCATCATGGTGGAAAAGGGTAAGTTGCGGGTTTTGGAGAACATCAGGTAGGATTGGGGGGACTTTGGGGGTGGATTCTTGGTATTTGGGGTTTTCTTCTCTTTTTTTGGGGTGATCCCTTTCTTTTTTGGGGTGTTTTTGACGTGTTTTGGGGTCTCCGTTGGGTTTCATTGGGTTCTTGTTTGACGTTAAGGTAAATGGGAGCGGATTGTGGGTTTTGGAGAAGATCATGTGAGTTTAGTGTGGTTTTGGGGGGAAATTCATAGTTTATGGTGTTTTTTCTTCAGATCCCGTTCTTTTTTGGGGTGCTTTAGACGTGTTTTGGGGTCTCTGTTGGGTTTCGTTGTTTTTTCCGTGGTCATCATGGTGGAAAAGGGTAAATTGTGGGTTTTGGAGAACATCAGGTAGGTTTAGGGTGGTTTTGAGGTGGATCTATGGTTTTGAGGGGTTTTCTTCCAGTTTTGGGGGTGATCCCGTTCTTGTTTGGGGTATTTTTGACGTGTTTTGGGGTCTCTCTTGGGTTTCGTTGGCTTCTCGTTGGTTGTTAATTTAAATGGGTGTGGATTGTGGGTTTTGGAGAAGATCAGGTGAGTTTAGAGTGGTTTGGGTGTTGGATCCGTGCTTTTGGGGATTTTCTTCCAGTTTTGGGGGTGATCCCGTTTTTGTTTGGGGTGTTTTTGACGTGTTTTGGGGTCTCCATTGGGTTTCGTTTGGTTTTCCATGGTCATCATGGTGGAAAAGTGTAAATTGTGGGTTTTGGAGAAGATCAGGTAGGTTTAGGGTGGTTTGGGGTTGGATCTATGGTTTTGGGGGTTTTCTTTCGTTTTTGGGGGTGATCCTGTTCCTTTCTGGGGTGTTTTTGATGTGTTTTGGGGGCTCTGTTGGGTTTCGTTGGGTTTTCCATGGTCATCATGTTGGAAAAGGGTCAATTGTGGGTTTTGGAGAAGATCAGGGTGCTTTAGGGTGGTTTTGGGGTGGATCTATGGAATTTGGGCCTTTATTCTGTTTTTTGGGTTGATCCTGTTCTTCTTTGCGGTGTTTTTGACCTGTTTTGGGGTCTCCGTTGGGTTTCGTTGGGTTTTCCATGGTCATCTTGTTGGAAAAGTGTAAATTGTGGGTTTTGGAGAACATCAGGTAGGTTTAGGGTGGTTTTGAGGTGCATCTATAGTTTTGAGGAGATTTCTTCCAGATTTGGGGGTGATCCCGTTCTTGTTTGGGGTGTTTTTGACGTGTTTTGGGGTCTCCGTTGGGTTTCGTTGGCTTCTCGTTGGTCGTTAATTTAAATGGGTGTGGATTGTAGGTTTTGGAGAAGATCAGGTGAGCTTAGTGTGGTTTTGGGGGGAAATTCATAGTTTTTGGTGTTTTTTCTTTTGATCCCGTTTTTGTTTGGGGTGTTTTAGACGTGTTTTGGGGTCTCCGTTGGGTTTCGTTGGGTTTTCCGTGTTCATCGTGGTGGAAAAGTGTTAATTGTGGGTTTTGGAGAACATCACGTCGTTTTAGGGTGGTTTTGAGGTGGATCTATGGTTTTGAGGGGTTTTCTTCCAGTTTTTGGGTGATCCCATTCGTGTTTGCGGTGGTTCTGACGTGTTTTGGGGTCTCCGTTGGGTTTCGTTTGGTTTTCCATGGTCATCTTGTTGGAAAATTGTAAATTGTGGGTTTTGGAGAACATCAGGTAGGTTTAGGGTGGTTTTGAGGTGCATCTATAGTTTTGAGGAGTTTTCTTCCAGATTTGGGGGTGATCCCGTTCTTGTTTGGGGTGTTTTAGACGTGTTTTGGGGTCTCCGTTTGGTTTCGTTGGGTTTTCCGTGTTCATCGTGGTGGAAAAGTGTAAATTGTGGGTTTTGGAGAAGATCAGGTAGGTTTAGGGTGGTTTTGGGGTGGATCTATGGTTTTGGGGATTTACTTTCGTTTTGGGGGGTGATTCTGTTCCTTTCTGGGGTGTTTTTGACATGTTTTGGGGGCTCTGTTGGGTTTCGTTGGGTTTTCCATGGTCATCATGGTGGAAAAGGGTCAATTGTGGGTTTTGGAGAAGATCAGGTAGGTTTAGGGTGGTTTTGGGGTGGATCTATGGCTTTGGGGGTTTTCTTTCGTTTTTGGGTTTGATCCTGTTCTTGTTTGCGGTGTTTTTGACGTGTTTTGGGGTCTCCGTTTGGTTTCGTTGTGTTCTCTTTGGTCGTTAATTTAAATGGGAGTGGATGGTATGTTTTGCAGAAGATCAGGTGAGTTTAGAGTGGTTTGGGTGTTGGATCAGTGCTTTTTGGGGATTTTCTTCCAGTTTTGGCGGTGATGCCGTTCTTGCTTGGGGTGTTTTTGACGTTTTTTGGGGTCTCCATTGGGTTTTGTTGGGTTTTCCGTGGTCATCATGGTGGAAATGCATAAATGGTAGGTTTTGGAGAAGATCAGGTAGGTTTAGGATGGTTTTGGGGTGGATCTATGGTTTTGGGGGATTTTCTTCCAGTTTTTGGGTGATCCCGTTCGTGTTTGCGGTGATTTTGACATGTTTTGGGGTCTCCGTTGGGTTTCGTTTGGTTTTCCATTGTCATCATGGTGGAAAAGGGTAAATTGTGGGTTTTGGAGAACATCAGGTAGGTTTAGGGTGGTTTTGAGGTGCATCTATAGTTTTGAGGAATTTTCTTCCAGATTTGGGGGTGATCCCTTTCTTGTTTGGGGTGTTTTTGACGTGTTTTGGGGTCTCCGTTGGGTTTCGTTGGCTTCTCGTTGGTCGTTAATTTAAATGGGTGTGGATTGTGGGTTTTGGAGAAGATCAGGTGAGTTTAGTGTGGTTTTGGGGGGAAATTCATAGTTTTTGGTGTTTTTCTTCTGATCCCGTTCTTTTTTGGGGTGTTTTAGACGTGTTTTCTGTCTCCGTTGCGTTTCGTTGGGTGTTCCGTAATCATCATGGTGGAAAAGGGTAAATTGTGGGTTTTGGAGAACATCAGGTAGGATTAGGGTGGTTTTGAGGTGGATCTATGGTTTTGACGGGCTTTCTTCCAGCTTTTGGGTGATCCCATTTGTGTTTGCGGTGGTTTTGACGTGTTTTGGGGTCTCCGTTGGGTTTCGTTTGGTTTTCCGTGGTCATCATGGTGGAAAAGGGTAAGTTGCGGGTTTTAGAACATCAGGTAGGTATAGGGTGATTTTTGGGGTGGATCTATGGTTTTGGGGGATTTTCTTTCCAGTTTTTGGTGAGCCCGTTTCTTGTTTGGGGTGTTTTTGACGTGATTTTGGGGGTCTCCGTTGGGTTTCGTTTAGTTTTCCGTGGTCATCATGGTGAAAAGGGTAAGTTGCGGGTTTTGGAGAACATCAGGTAGGTTTGGGGGACTTTGGGGTGGATTCTTGGTATTTGGGGTTTTCTTCTCTTTTTTGGGGTGATCCCTTTTCTTTTTTGGGGTGTTTTTGACGTGTTATGGGGTCTCCGTTGGGATTCATTGGGTTCTCGTTTGACGTTAAGGTAAATGGGAGCGGATTGTGGGTTTTGGAGAAGATCATGTGAGTTTTAGTGTGGTTTTGTGGGAATTCATAGTTTATGGTGTTTTTTCTTCAGATCCCGTTCTTTTTTGGGGTGCTTTAGACGTGTTTTGGGGTCTCTGTTGGTTTCGTTGGTTTTTCCGTGGTCATCATGGTGGAAAAGGGTAAATTGTGGGTTTGGAGAACATCACGTAGGTTTAGGGTGGTTTTGAGGTGGATCTATGGTTTTGAGGGGTTTTCTTCCAGTTTTGGGGGTGATCCCGTTCTTGTTTGGGGTATTTTTGACGTGTTTTGGGGTCTCTCTTGGGTTTCGTTGGCTTCTCGTTGGTCGTTAATTTAAATGGGTGTGGATTGTGGGGTTTGGAGAAGATCAGGTGAGTTTAGAGTGGTTGGGTGTTGGATCCGTGCTTTTGGGGGATTTTCTTCCAGTTTTGGGGGTGATCCCGGTCTTGTTTGGGGTGTTTTTGACGTGTTTTGGGGTCTCCGTTGGGTTTCGTTTGGTTTTCCATGGTCATCAGGTGGAAAAGTGTAAATTGTGAGTTTTGGAGAAGATCAGGTAGGTTTAGGGTGGTTTGGGGTTGGATCTATGGTTTTGGGGGGTTTTCTTTCGTTTTTGGGGGTGATCCTGTTCCTTTCTGGGGTGTTTTTGATGTGTTTTGGGGCTCTGTTGGGTTTCGTTGGGTTTTCCATGGTCATCATGTTGGAAAAGGGTCAATTGTGGGTTTTGGAGAAGATCAGGGTGCTTTAGGGTGGTTTTGGGGTGGATCTATGGAATTTGGGCCTTTATTCTGGTTTTTGGGTGATCCTGTTTCTTCTTTGCGGTGTTTTTGACCTGTTTTGGGGTCTTCCGTTGGGTTTCGTTGGGTTTTCCATGGTCATCTTGTTGAAAAGTGTAAATTGTGGTTTTGGAGAACATCAGGTAGGTTTAGGGTGGTTTTGAGGTGCATCTATAGTTTTGAGGAGATTTCTTTCTCCAGATTTGGGGGTGATCCCGTTCTTGTTTGGGGTGTTTTTGACGTGTTTTGGGGTCTCCGTTGGGTTTCGTTGGCTTCTCGTTGGTCGTTAATTTAAATGGGTGTGGATTGTAGGTTTTGGAGAAGATCAGGTGAGCTTAAGTGTGGTTTTGGGGGGAAATTCATAGTTTTTGGGTGTTTTTTCTTTTGATCTTTTTGTTTGGGGTGTTTTAGACGTGTTTTGGGGTCTCCGTTGGGTTTCGTTGGGTTTTCCGTGTTCATCGTGGTGGAAAAAGTGTTAATTGTTGGGGTTTTGGAGAACATCACGTCGTTTTAGGGTGGGTTTTGAGGTGGATCTATGGTTTTGAGGGGTTTTCTTCCAGTTTTTGGGTGATCCCATTCGTTTTGCGGTGGTTCTGACGTGTTTTGGGGTCTCCGTTGGGTTTCGTTTGGTTTTCATGGTCATCTTGTTGGAAAATTGTAAATTGTGGGTTTTGGAGAACATCAGGTAGGTTTAGGGTGGTTTTGAGGTGCATCTATAGTTTTGAGGAAGTTTTCTTCCAGATTTGGGGGTGATCCCGTTCTTGTTTGGGGGTGTTTTAGACGTGTTTTGGGGTCTCCGTTTGGTTTCGTTGGGTTTTCCGTGTTCATCGTGGTGGAAAAGTGTAAATGTGGGTTTGGAGAAGATCAGGTAGGTTTAGGGTGGTTTTGGGGTGGATCTATGGCTTTGGGGGTTTCTTTCGTTTTTGGGTTTGATCCTGTTCTTGTTTGCGGTGTTTTTGACGTGTTTTGGGGTCTCCGTTTGGTTTCGTTGTGTTCTCTTTGGTCGTTAATTTAAAGGGAGTGGATGGTATGTTTGCAGAAGATCAGGTGAGTTTAGAGTGGTTTGGGTGTTGGATCAGTGCTTTTTGGGGATTTTCTTCCAGTTTGGCGGTGATGCCGTTCTTGCTTGGGGTGTTTTTGACGTTTTTTGGGGTCTCCATTGGGTTTTGTTGGGTTTTCCGTGGTCATCATGGTGAAATGCATAAATGGTAGGTTTTGGAGAAGATCAGGTAGGTTTAGGATGTTTGGGTGGATCTATGGTTTTGGGGATTTTCTTCCAGTTTTTGGGTGATCCCGTTCGTGTGTTGCGGTGATTTTGACATGTTTTGGGGTCTCCGTTGGGTTCGTTTGGTTTTCCATTGTCATCATGGTGGAAAAGGGTAAATTGTGGGTTTTGGAGAACATCAGGTAGGTTTAGGGTGGTTTTGAGGTGCATCTCATAGTTTTGAGGAATTTTCTCCAGATTTGGGGGTGATCCCTTTCTTGTTTGGGGTGTTTTTGACGTGTTTTGGGGTCTCCGTTGGGTTCGTTGGCTTCTCGTTGGTCGTTAATTTAAATGGGTGTGGATTGTGGGTTTTGGAAGAAGATCAGGTGAGTTTAGTGTGGTTTTGGGGGGAAATTCATAGTTTTTGGTGTTTTTTCTTCTGATCCCGTTCTTTTTGGGGTGTTTTAGACGTGTTTTCTGTCTCCGTTGCGTTTCGTTGGTGTTCGTAATCATCATGGTGGAAAAGGGTAAATTGTGGGTTTTGGAGAACATCAGGTAGGATTAGGGTGGTTTTGAGGTGGATCTATGGTTTTGACCGGCTTTCTTCCAGCTTTTGGGTGATCCCTTTGTGTTTGCGGTGGTTTTGACGTGTTTTGGGGTCTCCCGTTGGGTTTCGTTTGGTTTTCCCGTGGTCATCATGGTGGAAAAGGGTAAGTTGCGGTTTTGGAGAACATCAGGTAGGTATAGGGTGATTTTTGGGGTGGATCTATGGTTTTGGGGATTTTCTTCCAGTTTTTGGGTGATCCCGTTCTTGTTTGGGGTGTCTTTTTGACGTGTTTTGGGGTCTCCGTTGGGTTTCGTTTAGTTTTCCGTGGTCATCATGGTGGAAAAGGGTAAGTTGCGGGTTTTGGAGAACATCAGGTAGGTTTGGGGGACTTTGGGGTGGATTCTTGGTATTTGGGGTTTTCTTCTCTTTTTTTGGGGTGATCCCTTCTTTTTTGGGGTTTTTGACGTGTATTATGGGGTCTCCGTTGGGTTCATTGGTCTCGTTTGAACGTTAAGTAAATGGGAGCGGATTGTGGGTTTTGGAGAAGATCATGTGAGTTTAGTGTGGTTTTGGTGGGAAATTCATAGTTTATGGTGTTTTTCTTCAGATCCCGTTCTTTTTTGGGGTGCTTTAGACGTGTTTTGGGGTCTCTGTTGGGTTTCGTTGGTTTTCCGTGGTCATCATGGTGGAAAAGGGTAAATTGTGGGTTTTGGAGAAACATCACGTAGGTTTAGGGTGGTTTTGAGGTGGATCTATGGTTTTGAGGGGTTTTCTTCCAGTTTTGGGGGTGATCCCGTTCTTGTTTGGGTATTTTTGACGTGTTTTGGGGTCTCTCTTGGGTTTCGTTGGCTCTCGTTGGTCGTTAATTTAAATGGGTGTGGATGTGGGTTTGGAGAAGATCAGGTGAGTTTAGAGTGTGGTTTGGGTGTTGGATCCGTGCTTTTGGGGATTTTCTTCCAGTTTTGGGGGTGATCCGGTCTTGTTTGGGGTGTTTTTGACGTGTTTTGGGGTCTCCGTTGGGTTTCGTTTGGTTTTCCATGGTCATCATGGTGGAAAAGTGTAAATTGTGAGTTTTGGAGAAGATCAGGTAGTTTAGGGTGGTTTGGGTTGGATCTATGGGTTTTGGGGGGTTTTCTTTCGTTTTGGGGGTGATCCTGTTCCTTTCTGGGGTGTTTTTGATGTGTTTTGGGGGCTCTGTTGGGTTTCGTTGGGTTTTCCATGGTCATCATGTTGGAAAAGGGTCAATTGTGGGTTTTGGAGAAGATCAGGGTGCTTTAGGGTGGTTTTGGGGTGGATCTATGGAATTTGGGCCTTTATCTGTTTTTTGGGTTGATCCTGTTCTTCTTTGTGGTGTTTTTTGACCGTGTTTTGGGGTCTCCGTCGGGTTTCGTTGGGTTTCCATGGTCATCTTTGTTGGAAAAGTGTAAATTGTGGGTTTTGGAGAACATCAGGTAGGTTAGGGTGGTTTTGAGGTGCATCTATAGTTTTGAGGAGATTTCTTCCAGATTTGGGGGTGATCCCGTTCTTGTTTGGGGTGTTTTTGACGTGTTTTGGGGTCTCCGTTGGGTTTCGTTGGCTTCTCGTTGGTCGTTAATTTAAATGGGTGTGGATTGTAGGTTTTGGAGAAGATCAGGTGAGCTTAGTGTGGTTTTGGGGGGGAAATTCATAGTTTTTGGTGTTTTTTCTTTGATCCCGTTTTTGTTTGGGGTGTTTTAGACGTGTTTTGGGGTCTCCGTTGGGTTTCGTTGGGTTTTCCCGTGTTCATCGTGGTGGAAAAGTGTTAATTGTGGGTTTTGGAGAACATCACGTCGTTTTAGGGTGGTTTTGAGGTGGATCTATGGTTTTGAGGGGTTTCTTCCAGTTTTTGGGTGATCCCATTCGTGTTTGCGGTGGTTCTAGACGTGTTTTGGGGTCTCCGTTGGGTTTCGTTTGGTTTCCATGGTCATCTTGTTGGAAAATTGTAAATTGTGGGTTTTGGAGAACATCAGGTAGGTTTAGGGTGGTTTTGAGGTGCATCTATAGTTTTGAGGAGAGTTTTCTTCCAGATTTGGGGTGATCCCGTTCTTGTTTGGTGTTTTAGACGTGTTTTGGGGTCTCCGTTTGGTTTCGTTGGGTTTTCCGTGTTCATCGTGGTGGAAAAGTGTAAATTGTGGGTTTTGGAGAAGATCAGGTAGGTTTAGGGTGGTTTTGGGGTGGATCTATGGCTTTGGGTTTTCTTTCGTTTTTGGTTTGATCCTGTTCTTGTTTGCGGTGTTTTTTGACGTGTTTTGGGGTCTCCGTTTGGTTTCGTTGTGTTCTCTTTGGTCGTTAATTTAAATGGGAGTGGATGGTATGTTTTGCAGAAGATCAGTGAGTTTAGAGTGGTTTGGGTGTTGGATCAGTGCTTTTTGGGGATTTCTTCCAGTTTTGGCGGTGATGCCGTTCTTGCTTGGGGTGTTTTTGACGTTTTTTGGGGTCTCCATTGGGTTTTGTTGGGTTTTCCGTGGTCATCATGGTGGAAATGCATAAATGGTAGGTTTTGGAGAAGATCAGGTAGGTTTAGGATGGTTTTGGGTGGATCTATGGTTTTGGGGGATTTTCTTCCAGTTTTTGGGTGATCCCGTTCGTGTTTGCGGTGATTTTGACATGTTTTGGGGTCTCCGTTGGGTTTCGTTTGGTTTTCCATTGTCATCATGGTGGAAAAGGGTAAATTGTGGGTTTTGGAGAACATCAGGTAGGTTTAGGGTGGTTTTGAGGTGCATCTATAGTTTTGAGGAATTTTCTTCCAGATTTGGGGTGATCCCTTTCTGTTTGGGGTGTTTTTGACGTGTTTTGGGTCTCCGTTGGGTTTCGTTGGCTTCTCGTTGGTCGTTAATTAAATGGGTGTGGATTGTGGGTTTTGGAGAAGATCAGGTGAGTTTAGTGTGGTTTTGGGGGGAAATTCATAGTTTTTGGTGTTTT